>NC_134271.1:77645441-77945441 GCF_031893055.1 Leptodactylus fuscus | reverse complement strand
TGGTGTGAATTCTTCATTGCCAGCACTTAGTCTTTGAATTTGGCCAGCCATAGTTACAGTTACTGGACAGGTGACCAACAAATGCCCCTGTTTCTGACACTGTACTTTTGGTCTTTTTTTTTTTTTTTTTTTTTTTTGGACCATGTTGTATTGTTATAAAATTGCAATAAAACGTTTGAATTGGAAAAAAAAAAGGCAACAAGACTCCCAAAAAGTCTCAAATTTTTCTCGGTCCAGGAGAATCATCTTAACCCTTGAAAGGGAAGAAAAAGCCGGGGATGCTGCAACAGCCTCAGTAAGGGTCTGAACCTGCTTAGCTAGCTCAACTACCAGGCCTACCAAACCCTTCAACTTAATGGAATAGGATTCCATGCTAATCAGGAGGGAAGCAATGACAATGATTATTTTGGGATGGCCATTCTGTATGGGAAAACTAGTTGTGCAATTCTGTAGTGCTGCTGCTGGAACAATGGAAGAAGGGGACGACAGACAGTGAGCCCTAAGCTTGACCCAGCCCCTGCCTCTACCTAATTGCCACAACTGTCCTAATAACAGGAGCAACTGGGCGGCGATCCCATCTCTGAAATAAGAGTCACACAGAACAAGACAGGACAAAACAACACAGAAGTGAAGTCAGCAAGCAAAGGTTGAAGCCAGAGAGGCAAATCGGTACAAATTCGTTATCCAAAAGAGTAGTCACAAGGGAAGCCAAAGGTCAGAGGTCAGTAATACAATAGTAAGAGAGTGTAGGGAGCTAGCAATAACAAAGTCACAGGACACAGTCAAAATATCCATCATATCTGCGTCGGCTGATGACCTGTATATAGGAAGCCCAGAACCTGACCCAGACTTGATTGGCAGACAGGCTTTCAATCGCATAGCCAAGGCTAAGAGTAACTATTTGAAGGACAGAGTTAAACAAGGTGCAGGAGATTAGTGTGGTGTAAATTCAATTACAGAGGATAGGTAACAGAGCAGTGTTCATACAGAGCAACAAAAAAAAACTCTAAGCAAGGAATCAAACTGAACATGCCTCCTGCACCGCAGTGTGCGAGCGGAGGGTGGCACAGAGATCCGAACAAGCAGAGACCTTACAGCAATATTCCTGTTCTCATCTGTATGGCTATTCTCAGAACTCTGCAATCATCTTAAGAGAATGGGAATATGCACGTATTTGAAAAGTCAATTGAGGGCGTAACGTTTCTCTATATGACAACGGTCATTACTGAATGTATGGTTTCTGTTCTGAATTTTTTTTCTTTAGAGGACCTTTCACCATTTTGCCCACAGGCAGTTCTATATACTGCCGGAAAGCTGACAGTGCGCTGAGTTCAGCGCACTGTCGGCTTTCCCGATGTGGGCCCAGTGTGAAGAGCTTACGGTCCCGGTATCGTAGCTCTACTATGGTCAGAAGGGCGTTTCTGACACTCAGTGAGAGACGTCCTTCACAGCACAGCCAATCGCGCTGTGCTGTGAGAGCCGGGAGGAACGCCCCCTCCATTTGCTCACAGTATTTGTCCATAGACGAGCATTATCAGGGAGGGAGGGGGGAGGGAAGAAGGACGTCTCTGACTGTCAGAAACGCCCTTCTGACCATAGAAGAGCTACGGTACCAGACCGTAAGCTCTTCACACTGGACCCAGATTGGGAAAGCCGACAGTGTGCTGAACTCAGCGCACTGTCAGCTTTCCGGCAGTATATAGAACTACCTGTGGGCAAAATGGTGAAAGGTCCTCTTTAACAAGAATTTGTTGAGATACGTCAAATCTATGACCAAGCTCCATTTGTTGTTTAGTTTTAGGCCTAGAGATAGAATACATTACTTTTCCTTGTTGAAAGTATGAGACTGGTTCTAATGCGGCTTTCTGTACGGATTCGTACACCAGTTGAAGTTGGACTGAGTTGGATTGATTGATATGAAATCTTTCTGCAGGGAACGTACAGAACTCTAAAGAGTAGCCTCTTCTTATTGTGGAAGATACCCATTTGTCTGAAGAAGTTTGTAACTATGCTGACAAGAAGGACATGAGTTTTTCTTCTACTGGTGCTGATGGAGATCCTGTGTCATAACTCAGGTTTTTCAGCAATCTGCTTCTTCTTGAAGTTGGAAGGAGCCTTTTGTTTAATTTGATATGTAAAATTCCTTTTAAATCTAGATGTTCTGTTTTGAAAACGGGAGAACATATTAAACATATATAAAAAAATTGTCTGTGGAAAAGAATGGCCTTTCCCCTCTGAGAGGAACGTGAGTATCTCTGTTAGGTGTGTCCCAAACAGATTGATTGAAAAGGCAAAAAATTGATTTTGGATGCTACATCCTTCACCATAACTTTATCTATAATGCTCTTCTGGCAGAGTAGGAGGCTACCATGCCTTTAGAGGCACTTTTCATTATATCTAGTGGAGCATCACACAAGAACTCTGCTGGATTTTATTTCTTCTCACCAAACTCTTGGCAAGGTGAGGACATCTAGTGGTGGAGAGAGCACAACACATGGACTATGCCCCTTTTTATATATAGATAGATAGACACACACTAGTACTGTATATAAGTATATTTAAAATACAAAAACTAGTATTATTATTGAAAATACATTAGCAAAATATGAAACTTTTGAGATCATAATTATGATCATAACTAGCCTATGCCCGCGACTTTGTCTGCGTGTTGTTGGCGTCGATGATCCTCCTACATTCAGCAAATTGCTGCTATCGATGGTTCGTCTGCTCCGGCGTTTCAGAAGCTCTCAAGCTGTCCTGCAGCTGGCTGGGACGCCATACAATGAGCGTGTTGTTGGCGTTGAGTATCCACCTGCTCCGGTGTTTTGGCAGCTGTCAAGCTTGCCTGCCGCTGCACTCGTTTCTCGCGCCATGCCTGTGATTGTTCCGGCAGCTCACTGGTACACCATATAATGAGTGTGTTGTTAAAGTCGATGATCCGCCTGCTCTGGCGTTTTAAGCCACTCCACGCCTACCTTGCTCAACACTCCTGAGCTCTACTTGTGGAGAAGTCTGTGACTTCTGGCTCCTTCACAGCTCTCGTTGTTTTAGATTTTTGCGACAAATTCGATTTTCTTTTTCCCCAGCATGTTTAAAATTGGCAAACTGCCAATCTGAATTAAAGGGGTCTTCCCGTCTGCCTGGAGCAGATCAGATAATATGCAAATGCTTGTACACAATGGACTCCGTTTTATCTTTGTGCTTACATAGAAAGATAACAGACCTGGCTTTATCAGCAAACTCCAATTAGCTAAAAGAGTCCTTCTGGCAGAGCAGTTTAATATAGTATATGAACATAAATTCATAAGTCGTGAAGCCATGTTATTTACTGGGATAAAATAGCCTATGTGTTAATCGAGATTGCAAACTATCTATCTGCCAAAAGTCATCCAAATCCGTTGAGCCGTTTTTGCGTGATCGAGTAACAAACACACAACCTTTCACATTTATAATAGTAGAATGGGATGGCATATATCCTTAATGCAAAAAAATCCATATTCATTGAGACAAGTTAAATATATAATCCTTTCACATTATCCTCCTTATAAACATTCGTCCCATAATAGTTATAAAGCAAGTTGTCTAAATAAATACAGCAGATTTAATAATGGGTTTTCTCCCCTCGCATGCACACCATTCCGGTTACTTCATCCTTTCTCAATATTGCAGTGACATAGTAACAAGGCTGCACATACTGGCTGCAGGACCGCTACAGTGAGATACTCCTTTCAGGCTTAGGTTATCAGTATTTCACCAGAAGCGACTGTAACAACAGGCTTCCTTGCATTTCTTCACCATGGTCTGTCTTTACCCTATTTTTATTGGAGGTAATAAGTCTTTAAAAACTAAACCATTTTTCTCTAAGGGGCCAGAATCCCTTATAGCGGGCAAAGCCTCCAGAGGGAAAAATATAAAACTTCCCTTCTTAAAGAAAGTAGGGGAAGATAAAGAAAATAACGTTATAGAAAATACCATATAACTAAAAGAAAAAGAGTGAACGTAAAAAATATTTACTTTTTTTGTTTTTTTAATTAGACTCATGGATGGTATTGTGTTTCATTGTTTTTTGGATCACTAAAATTATATCTTAAACACCTATAATAATTTACCAGGTGAGCCCAAATACAGAAAATCTACTGAGGCTAAGGGGGCATTCACACGGAGTAAAGTGACGCTGATTCGGGCACGATAACTCGCTGGCAGAATCAGCGATGATAAAAAAAAGTCTCCCATTGACTTCAATGGGTTCCGTTTTCCGCTCAGAACATATTGAAATCAATGGGAGGCTTTTTATCAGTGCTGATTCTGCCAGCGAGTTATCGTGCCAGAATCAGCGTCACTTTACTCCGTGAAATGCCCCCTAAGGCTCCACATAGCAGGATTGCTGCTTTTTTGTTAGAGATTTAGCTACATTTTGGATTGAACAGAAAGGAGAAGGATAGGAGCTTCATAGATATTTCCCATTCCTTTTGTAGGTTTGGCTCAAAAAAACACAGCAAATGCTTAGCCTAAAGAATGACAATCCACATAATTAAGCAGGCCACAGGTTTCAAATACTATGGGAAAGAAAAAAGATCTCTGCTGTTTTTCTTTCTCCCTTTTATATTTCCCTTTATTGCATTTCAGATTTTGTCTGGCTTTTGTATTCTATAAAATACTTTCAATAAAATTTACAGTTTAAAAAAAAAAGAAAAAAAAGATCTCTGCTGCCAAATAGTCAAAAAGTGTCAAATATTGCAATGCCATTAGATATTTCACGACTTAAGTGTGAGCATTATACTGTGAAGATGCAGAGAAAAAAAGCATTCACTCCAACATGTCCAAAATAGAATAAAATTTAACTTTTACTCAAAAGGTTAAAAACATCTACAAAAACATGGATCCAAACATGAAAAAACAACAAAGATACAGCTTACACGTTTCGGGCGTTAGGAAAACGATCCCTTAGTCATAGCTCATATACTGTGAAGACATTTGTGGATAATTCAGAGCACAGATGGGTTCATGCAGATAAAAACATACTGACACTAGGTTCACACCTGCGTTCAGCTGTCCATTCTGTGGTTTCTGTCTTCTGCATGCCAGAAGACGGAAACCACAGACTGGGTCCGGCCATGAGCGGTGGTGAGCGTTTTATGCTCTCCGCCGTGAAACCGTTTTTTTTAAATCCGGACACAGAATACTGCATGTCCAACTCTGTGTCCGGATTATAAAACCCGGTTTCGCGGCGGAGAGCATAAAATGCTCACCGCCGCTCATGGCCGGACAGCTTTCTCAACCATTCAAATGAATGGGTGAGAAAAACTCCTGCAGGTTTCCGACTCCTGCTCTGTTTTATGCAGGAAACGGAAACCTGAAGTACGGAGTGCCGGGCGCAGATGTGAACGAGCCCTGAGGAAGGGTTCTGCCAAACAAATTCATTAGGATGAGAGCCTAAATAAACCTACTATTCGGCATCCCCTATGGTTATAAGTATTGGGATAAAATTTATGAAGACTGATGGTTTTAACACCAGTCTTCATATCTCCTGAGCCAGTGGAGGATATGCCTGTTTGTTGAGTAGCAGCACCATTTCTGGCATAAATCAGGCAGGGGACTATGGGCACACCCCCAGAACATCCTTGCCATGTTTGCTGTATGGAAGTGACGAGTGTGGCACAAAAATGCCAATTGCAACTGCAGTTTAAAATATCACAAACCTAATGGCCGGTTTCACCAACGCATGTTAAATCTCCAATTAGCTAACCGAAGTTAAAACTAACTAACTTCTGTTAGCAGCTATCCGTTTCATCAAAGTCGTGTACCTAACAGCCAGTTAGTTAGCTGAATGTCGTTTTTGTAGCAAGCGTCGTAATTGGCAGAAGCAGTGGCACATGACCTCTTAGTTAGTAGTGACCTCAGGTTTCTATGACAGCCGGGCCTCGCTCTGCATAATATAGGACACATGCAGGCAGCAGGCCGACAACTGTGTGCAGTGAGCCAGCAGAGCTGAACATTTGCTGTAACACATGCCCAGGCATTTATGTGCAAGAATGAAGTCAAGGCATGCTATCTTATAATTTCCATAGAGGTGTAATAAGAAAGGATGACAATATTATTTATTTGAAACGTACATTATTATTTTCGGTAATTAAAACAGAAAATATCAAATAAGTCGTCATCTTCGTCGTCACAGTAATCGATGGCGGCCATGTTACCAAGAGTTAACTAGAGAAACTTCTCCAGTTAGCGCTAACAGGCGATTAGTGCCACTAACCGGAAGTTAGACACTAACTGCCGATGGTGAAACAGCTCGCTTAGTTAACTTCTGATTTTACAACCTGTTAGAGTTAACATGCGTTGGTGAAACCGGCCATAAGTCTTTTGCCATTTTACATGGGAAATTGGTGTATAATGAGAATAAATGTGCTCTAATGCGATTGAGAGTTATTTTGTCCCCTAGTGCCTTTATGGTTATTTTATAAAGTGGGGGGTGGGCAGGGGTCTCATTCCTCAGCCTGCCCAGCTGATACTCCAACTTTAAGTACATTGGAGTCAGTGACGTCAATATGATGCCACAATTGCAGCAGGGGAGGCTAATGAACAAAACTTCCACCCCCACTGCTGGGCTGTGCAAAATTAATCATCAGGGCGCAAGGAACCCCCATTTATAGAGTACGTTTATACAATGCACTGTAAAAACATACCCATTCTAGAAGCCCTAGGAGTGTTGACACATTTGCACGCTCTCGCCTTTATTTCCCACAGCATCCTGGTTAGGACAGATACTGATGAATTGTTAGAATTACAGAGGAATTTCCTGGCTATCGTGACATAATACATATTATTTGTTTAATTTTTGTATTTGTCATTTCGTGTTCATGTCACTTTTTGTTCACAAGGACTATACAGGCATACAAACATGCAGTTTTCTTCTGGGAAGTTCCTGAAGGGATGGGATAGAGGAGGTGAGGTGGTCATAACTTCAACTAAGGTTGCTTGATGGACCATAGCTTCCCTGTATGGTTTCATATAGTCTGCCTGTGCTGTAGCAAAACAAAGAAGTTGGGAAAAAAAATTTTGAAGCAAAAACTGGTAAAATATTTAATATATGGGAGTTGTAGTTTTGCAACAGCTGCAAGGCCACATTGACAGGTGACCCTGCAGCTGTACGGGGATGCATAGAGCGTTTTTTTTTTTTTGCGGGGCCAGAAGTACTTTTTAGTTATACCATTTTGGGGAATATCTATTTCTTAGATCACCTTTTATTGAAAAAAAAAAAAACGGTGGTTTATGATATGATTTTCTACTTTTATATATATATTCTAGGGACAGGAGGTGATTTAGAACTTTTATTTATTTCATATTTTTATTATATATTTTTAAAGCTTTTTATTTTTTTATTTTACTATTTTATTCCCCCCTCCCCGGGGGCTTGAACCTGCGGTCACTTGATTGCAAGTCCCATAGACGGCAATACAACTGTATTGCCGTCTATGGGACATTCTGTCTATTAGTATTACGGCTGGTCATAGACCCAGCCGCAATACTAATATATAGCAGTGACAGACCGGGGAGCCTCATTAGGCTCCCGGCTGTCACCCGAACAGGTCGGCTCATGCGATATCGCCGCACAGGAGCCGGCCTGCAACTTCACAGGTACGGGGCCGGTGGGGACCGGCCCCGGGGGAGAAGGGGCCGCTGATACAGACCAGAGACCCGGCATCTGCTGTACTAGAGAGGCGGATGCCGGCAAGGGATAGACGCCGGGGCCTGAGACATCGCTGCGCTCCTCTGCCCTGCATGAAGCCAGCAGCGGGGGGATGGAGGAGCGGAATAGCATCACTCCTCCCGCTGCTGGCTTCATGCAGGGCAGAGGAGCGCAGCGATGTCGCAGGCTCCGGCACCTGTAATGGCGTCTATCACTTGCCGGCTTCTGCCTCTCTAGTACAGCGGATGCCAGGCGCCACATTCAGACTTTAAGACGCACCCTTCTTTTTCCCCCCCAAATTTTGGGGAAAAAATTGCGTCTTATAGTCCGAAAAATACGGTATATCTACTTTTTTTCTTCCGTGGTGTTCTCCTCCTGCTCTGCAGTCTTCTCCCTTGTCTTACCTGGCTGCTTTGCTTCCCGAATTCTGCAATTTCCTCCTTTGGCTGTATAACTTGCTCCTCTTAGCTGTTCCCCTGTTATGCTCTGCAGCTTTCCCCTTGTCCGTCTTGGATTTACTTCTCTGTGACTTTCTCTTTGCCCCTCCTGCATGTCTACTTCTACAACCCCCTTGTCCCTCAACTGACAATAAGACTGTGCGCCTGTACTGAAATCACTATCAACGCATATTTGGCAAAAATTTCAGTCATTTTTTTTTTTAGTTACTTTTTTGGAGGGAGTTACTATTTCATACTTTGTACGCCACAAAACTGGAGTACAAGGCATGATAAACTGTCAAAATATTTTTATTTTAAGCCAAAACCAGAATTAGGTCCAAAATACAGAAGAAGTGCAGATCTTTCTATTTTCTCTCTTTATAGTCTATTCCTGGTTTTGGCATAAAATAACGATTCTGAAAACTGTTGTGTGCATGAAGCCTAAGCTTAAATTCCTGGGTAGATGTTGCTGGTCACAGATTTCCCTCACACCAGATCATACACAAGGCTGTAATATTCCCTTTATTTGTGAAAAAAAATATTGCACACAGATTTGAGAACTTAAATTGCATTATATAGCACCAAGTCCTGAAGAACACAGCAACAGCTGGTCAAGATGTCCATGTGTACAGTGGGCACAACTCCTGCAACAAAGAACTGGACCCTACAGAAAGGTCGAATGAACCATCCAAAACTCTACAAGGATAAACACATATTACACCCTTGTTCTTAGTGACAGCTTAGAAGGGCCTGTACAAAGTGGAGATGAGGATTAGGGCCTAGGTAGTAAACTGCAGAAACTAACCATATTACCAGTAATATTCATACTCAGAAACAAAGTCTCAGGAAGTTCCTTGTTGTTGACGTCTGTGTCAGGACCCCTTCAACAGCACTGCTGTAATGATCTCTGTGTTGCAGCACCATGACAAAGCCCAAAAAAGTTGCAATTTTTTTTAAGCTTATTATGTTATAAAGTGAAAAAAGTCATTCAACCTTGCCAGTGTCCTGACCCTCCTGCAGATTGGCAATGATACTTTGGCAGTCATGTGACCACTGCAGCCAATCATCGTTACAGAATGACCAACTATGGCCACTGATTGACTGCAGGGATCATGTGGCTGTATTAGGATTTCTGTGCTAAACCAAGAAGGGCCGAGACTGATGGGGAACCAAACAACTGCAAATTTGGGATGGCAGTGGGTGTAAAGTAGGACTTTTTTTTTTTTTTTTTAAACATTCAAAGCCATTTAAAAAAATAAAAAATACAACTGTATAGATAACCTTTTAACAGCTCCCATTATTTTCAAGGAGTCGCCTGTACTCCTCAATGTTGGACACATTCCCTGCATGTGAAGTAAGAAAATACAACAAAAATGCATAATAACTGACAGATCCTATCCTACAAACTTGTCAAGTCAGTGGACAATTCTAGCAGCAAATCAAAATATAGGAGTATATGGTGTAGTCCCTGCCAACCTATCCATGTTCTAGGTGCTGTCTCAGTGCTCCGGAGTTCACTGTGCCTGTTGCTCATTCTAAACTTCTGGGCATTAACTATTTAAAACCAAATTTGGGATTTTAAGGAAAAAAAAAAATCAATCAACAAAAAGATATAAAACTTGGGGAAAAAAATCATTAAAAAAAAACAACATACAGATTAAAGTACTAGATGCATTACCTGATGACAACTTTAAAAAAAACATAACAAATCCCATAAATTCAAGATCTTATTACAAAATAGATAACTGGCAACTCTGCCATGCCTACAGATAGCTGGGGATGCTGTGTTCATTGTCACAAAAAGAATGCCCTTTATGCTGTTCCTCCCAAGGAACCCTCATGGTAACATTAGGAATTGTGCATGGTTTGCTGGCCCCTGTGGTGTATATGTCAGCATCACTTACTCCTCCAGTTCATATAATGATAAAATTGCAAAAAGAGAAGCAGAGACAGCTAAATTTTTTTTAAAAAACCTGTGGATCCATGCACCGGCCCAGTGCATGGCTGCCAAAATCATGATCCCTGTGCTCTCAATAGCTGCTAAATGGTGTAAGGCTTCTACAATTGACATGCCTAAGCCACTATGAATTGATCCTGGCTCATTTTTGATTCTGCGCTTTTAGTGTTCATACTGCAGCAATTGGGTGAACTGGGACCTTGGCATTGAGAATTCTGGGAGGAAACATGCACTGCTGAATTTAAGAGCATTAGGGGTTGTTTTCCAAGATATGATAGCTGATAGGAAAATGGCCAGAAGTAATGATGCTAGGTGCAACATGCTGCAGGACACAAGCAGAGGTGGTATTAGAAGGGAATGTCATAAATGTACATAACTTTCAAGTAATATCAGTGTTTAAAAATCAGATTCGTGGATCAAGCCATCAGGTCCACAAAGATTGCCTTGGTGGTAGTCTGTCCAAAGATGAAAGCTCCAAGGGTAACCATCGTGACTCCATAAATGAGCAATACCCACCAGCTAAAAGAAAAAAAAGTAGTTAAACATGGACAAATGATCACTGCAAACCTTTGCCCTGCACCCTCCCTCACTGAACCTAAAAACATCCACATGCACTGCACCACACATACAACACTGCTTAGTCACCAAACATCTTCATCCAATGGTTTCAGTCACCAAATTTACCTTCTGCTCTTTTGCTCCTGAATTTCAGACCGTTTTAGGTTTATTAGACAGAGACCTGCACAGAATAAAATGAGTCAGTTCCCTCTGGAGAGACTTCTCCTTATAGTATACAAAGTCAGTACTGTCACTGGAAAGCATTTACCTGGGAATATAAAGATAAAACAAGCAGCAAGACCTCCAATCAGGGAAATCACTCTCCCAATGTCTGGGATGAAGAGTGCAAGCAGCAATGTCAGCACAAACCAGGTTAGGGTCTGGAAAATTCTCCGTTGTCTTTCTCTGGCTGGCTCTTCTCCAGCTTCTTGTGCTGTAAACCTCAGCCATAGTCCCTCCAGCACCGCCCTGCAAAACATAAAGGGATGCTCTAACAATTTAGAGGTCTGGGATAAGTCACTAGCCTTCTAACAATGACGCCACAAATGCCACCGTACAAGATCTAAAGTCACCTGGATTCCAGCACTATACTGCTACTGTGGTACAAGGATTTAAGACTTACTTCTGCACCGATATGTCTATTTTGCTGTTGAGTGACTGATCGCTGACTTACAATAAACTGCACATTAAAGGATTGCCTAGATTCAGACCAATATTAAGAGACAAAAGTTTTTGTTTTTATATTAAAAAGTTTGTCACGGTTTTATAGATCTCTGCTCAGTCATTCATTCTGCGTTCTTCCAGTGAATAAAATTCAATCCTTGGTCATGTGATGGACACACCGGTCCACGGCTCCGCAATCAGACATCTGCTTGGTAACGAGCTGTGCACCTGTGTGTCTATCGCATGACCATGGTCAGAATTTTATCCACTAGCAACTACAGAACGAATGACAGCAAGCAGAGATCTAGAAAACTCGTGAAGAATTGATACAGAAAGTATATTGCACAACCTTTTATTTTACAAACAATAATATTTTTCTGTCAATACTGGTCTGAAAGCAGATAACTCTTAATAGAATGACCGATGCAGGAGAAGGAGGGCAGAGGACAAGGACAATCACCAGGAGAAATAAGACGTGTTAGAAGACCACTTATACAATATCACGGAGAGCTCACCGTCCGCAGTAGTGTAATATGGGGTATGATGTCAGCACACAGAGGATGATGAATGCTCGAGCTACAGCAACTGGAATATCATTAGACGGAAAAGAGAGGAGGATGTCCTGGTCCACTCCTGAGCCAAAAAGCAGATAACCGCAAACTCCTAATGAAACAACATGAAGACAGTAGTGTTATTACCCTGCACTAAAGAATTCTTGCATTAAAAAGTCACAAGATAGCCGTTCCATCTTTACACCACTTACTCTCCTATTGAAAAGTAGGAGGGAAAGTGGGCACAGACAGTCAAGCAAGAGTATTGCAATTTCACTTCAGTAGTGACATCTAGAAGGTGAGTAGAATAATGTCCCACATCTATCAAACATAATGGCATATTTGATAAACTTGGCACAAATTACGACAACACAGACAAAAAATTTCCCCCATGATAAACCTCTCCAATTCTCACCTGTCCCAGTGTACACACATAGAGCAATAAACATGGCGGTAGTCACTATGAACGTCCAATGTCTGATGTCTTGCCGCTGCATGCTGCCATACACTGGGACACTGCTGACATGGCACTATCAGAGACACAAAAGAATAGTGAGGGGTGGCAAAAAGGGCTGAAATAATCAGTAAAAGGAGCACAATGCATATCCATATACCTGGTATCCAAAACATATTGTGGGGACAGCATTAAATACAGCAATCCATGAGGAAGCACTAGAGACAAATGGAAGAAGTGCGTCAAAAAAGTATACAACACTACAAACTGATAGTCTTTGTGGATTATCCCAAGCTCAATAAGGAGCCACTTCTAGTCAGCTAATCTCACTGGCATGTACTGCAGGTAAAATCTGACAATATGATCAACTATCACTTCTCCAGTTCAGCATTTTGTTGACAGCTCTCTGGTATGGTTATAAGACAGGTAGTTTTGAGTATAACCCATCCCCAACAAGCAATGTCCATATGTTTTAATATGCTGTCAATATTAGTCCTATCTGTTTTCAAGAAAGGCAGATGACAAACAACATGGCCTTATTTGCAGCTAAGAGAGTAGTTGTTATCAGCCATCAAACTGAGCAACAATAACAGAGTAGAGAAAACACTTTTTCAGAATAAGGTAAATTTAAGCTTTAGCAGTCTGAAAAGACTAGGAGACAACCAATGCAGTAGTTGCACTCATGGTCTGCCTACATTACTGGAAACAGCTGAATGGTAATATTTATCCAGTTAAAGACGACCTTCCATGTCTTCAACAATGTGCGTTGTTATACACCGCTAGAAAGCAGACAGTGCGTTGAATTCAGAACACTGTCGACTTTCCTGGTATCTGCCCTTGTGCTGGAGAGAGCGGTGATGCTAGCTTCAGAACCAATATCTAGTCACTGACAGAAGGGAGTTCCTCACAACCTAGCATCAACGCTGGGCTGTAAGGAATGCCCCTCCTGACTGTACTCTAACATAGCCTTGTACTATGAGAGGGGGCATTCCCTACCACCCACTGATGGCACTGAGCTGTGAGGAACATCCCCTCTCACAGTATAAGGCTATGTTAGTGTACAGTCAGGGAGGGGCGTTCCTTACAGCCCAGCGTTGATGCTATGCTGTGAGGAACTCCCTTCAAACAGTGAGGAGATATTGGGGCTGAAACTAAAATCACCGACAGCACCAGAGCACATACTGGGAAAGCCAACAATGTGCTGAATTCAGTTTACTGTCGGCTTTCTAACAGTATACAATACAGCACACTGATGAGGATATGAAAGTTTATCTTTAAGGGTGGCGGTGATCCAGGTCTTCAGTAAACTTTTTACCATGTTATATTATACCAACTGATGATTATATGACAAGGATCCCCTGAGACTCAGTGATGCCTATTTACTGGAGATGTTTGTATAATAGGAGACATGCTGTCTAACATGCAGAACAAAAGAGGGTCTGAAGGACAGGGACAGAGTTATACCATCATACCTGCGGTCAGCGCTGTCAGATGGAGCCTCACTTGTGGGCTGCACGCATCGATAGATGACAATAAATGTTACATAGCAGGTCCCCAAGACACTAATAGAGCTGCAAAAGAACAAGAAGTGATGTGATGAGTAACACAATTCTAGCTATGCCAACCCCGTCCCCTTCCACCAGAGCCATTATATATATATATATATATATATATATATATATATATATATATATATCACAGCAAGTGTCACAGCAGCAGTTAACAACATACAAATAAAGTAATAAAGTACTAATGGGTACCTCTATATAACAGGAGTATATTCCCTCTGCTTATCAGTACTGATCCTGAGATACAATGGGCAGATTTAATAAGACTGGCATAGTGTATGCCAGTCTTAATAAAGGTCAAACTGGTCCAGGAAACAAGTGATTTATGAAGAGGTTTTGGCTTTTTCATGAATCAGGTGCATGTACCTACGTCAGAATTATCTATGCCAGTTAGGAATTAGTGTAGATTTCCATTATAACTCTCATCAGAAAACTGGCAAGAGTTATGATACATATGTTGGGCCAAGGCATCCCCTCCCCTGCCTGCTCTGCCCACATTTGCATAATGTGGTGAGCAAGACACAGAACAAGTGTTGTGGTGTACATTTGGCGCAAGAAAGGGCTTTGCACCAAATGTGTGCTACATCATCATCCCTCTAGCCCGGAAAACTGGTGTAGAGAGATTGATAAATCTTTCACAATATGTCTAATACTCCAGACACTTCCAGAGCTAAAGTCACTATTCTACCATTACATAATGTCTTATACTCTAGTCACATAAAGATTAGCTCACCTTGCATACTTCTGGACACTGATCTCACGTGGCAGTGATAGCGGCAGAATAAGCAAAACTCCAGTTACCGTAATGGTGAATTTCCTGTCTGCATACCATGGAATGTCACTGTTTTCTAGGCTGTGCATCATAGCACCTAGAACTACACAAGAGACAGAAAGAAACCACTGTGTTCACTTCTGATGGTGAAAGATCAGGAATGAACACAGTGCAGCATCCAGATCCCGTCATTGCCTTATCCCCTCTACTCACGCTTCTCCAGCTGGTCTCCGATGATGATAAAGAAGGCAATACAAGTTCCAAAGGTATAAACAGCTATGAGAATCTCACAGATAACCCCGGTCACACGACCGCAAATTCCCCGCACCACCTCCTGGTATGTCCGCTCACTGCAGGCATCAGCACAGTGCGCCAGGATCACTAGACCACTGATGATGAAGAGCAGCAGGACCTAGAAAGACATATCATCAAAGAATGGTGGCAACTGAGGCAATATACACAAGAACTAACAATCCACAAGTCACTCACCAGCTGCAGCACAATACCCGCAGTGACTCCTCCTGCTGCATTGAAAGCAGCAGGGAAGTTAAGCAGGCCAGCACCTAGTGCTGCATTCACCACTATGAAGACGGCTCCAATGGCGGATGTGCCGCCTGCCAGTCTTCTGGTCTCCGGGACGATGGGACTCTGCAG
Organism: Leptodactylus fuscus; assembly: GCF_031893055.1. NCBI lineage: Eukaryota > Metazoa > Chordata > Amphibia > Anura > Leptodactylidae > Leptodactylus > Leptodactylus fuscus. The sequence continues at coordinate 77,930,137 of NC_134271.1, read as the reverse complement.
GAGGCGGGCACGCTCCCCTGCATCCCATGAGTAGTCCGCATTAATGGCCACATTTCCCAGTGACATGCTGTTCAGGGCAACACAGGGACCATGTGCCCTCCTGTGAAGAGACAAATAGCAGAAAGCGTTACGTCATTGCTGATCACATGAACCCTATCTTCTTGACTGCTGACCTAGCAATCTGCCACAAAGGGAAGTGGTAAAGAACAGAGAAAAATGCAGAGGACAAAGCAAAAATGGAAAGAACAGAGATGTTTAGTCACTATCTACCCCTATGTACTGTATATAACAAAGGGGTCTAGTTATTATCTGCCTTCTATGTGGAGTATGTAGGAGAGATGTCACTACCTCCCCCCACTTGAGGTTGTCAAAGTGGCACTGCAATTGCCCTTTGACACTTATGTTTTCTTGTTTTCTGCCTGGAAGCCTCGTGTTACGGCTAGCTGCGGAGCAAAGAAACAACCTAACAAAAGTCCTGAATACCTGATTTTAAATTTCTTATTATAAACACAGCTATACCTAGTAGAAGATACATACGCAAGCGCAGAAGCAATGCTTATATCCATAAACTCTGCAAAGTTGAAAGATAACTCATTATGTTAAACAGTGTATCATACTAGAACTGATAAACTTACGTGTGCTATAACATACACAAATATCTTCCAAAATGTATGGAATTAAAGAAATAGAATAATTTATACAAAATGGAGTGAATATAAAATCACTTCACAAAAAAGTGTGTGAAACTAAAAGCAGTTGTGCCATTACTTATTCTCCATTCACAGGAAAGGGGATAACTGTGAAATCACTGATGGTCTAACCTCCAGGACCCCCAGCGATCACCAGAACAGAAAATCCCCCTAAAGCCTCCTTGTGAATGGCTTGCCAGTGCTCCATTCACTACTATGGGGCAATCACCAGCAGCGTCTTCAGCCCCATTGCATTGCATGTAGTGTCGGTCACACAAGATCACGGTTTCTCCATTCACAAGGCGCAGGGGGACTTTCCATCCCCCATTCTCCAGATCGCAGGGGGTCCTAGCAGTCAGACTCCGCTATCTGATACCTATACCCTATCCTGTGCACAGGGAATAAGTGATCTTAACAGCACAAACACTAACAGTGTAAAGAACCCAGGAGCCCAGTCACTATCTCCTCACTATATAAGGATATAGAAAAGTAGGACAATCACAATCTACCCCATGTGTGATTGGAGGAAGGGTGAAGAGCAGAGGGCTCCAGTCACTATCAATCCTCCAGGTGGGCTATATAAGAGGGGTCTGGTTATTACCTACCCTCTATGTAAGGAGATCTAGACAGGGTCTTCAATCACTATCTACCTCCCCCTTCCCGATCCGGAGTATATGAGGGGTTTTGCTTAATATCTACCCCCTTATGTAGGGTAAATAACAGAGGAGTCCCGTCTCTGTGTACACCCTGTGTGATTTGGAAGGCGCTATATGACAAAGGGGCCGAACACTACACATCCCTTGTGTGAATGGCGGATATATAACAGAGAAGACGAGGCACATAATAAAGGGACGCCACCTTTTATCTAGCGCGATTTGTGAGAAACACATATTAGCTCGGACACTTACTACGATCTTGTCGGCTCAGCTGTTGTTCCCAGGCCACCTGACCGCTCTGGTCACGTGATCGCAGCGCGCAGCACTCTTGGAGTTGTAGTCTGAGAGCGAACTTCCTGTCACGGGCTCCCTGTGTCACGTGATGCAGAACTCTCCTCCTCAGCCTCGTGTTTACTGTGGGTGGGGGGAAATGGCAACGGCCAAAGTTCGCTCGTTTGTTCTGAGTCCTTGCCTGTATTCATTATGCCTGGTTAATATAGTTCGGTCATATATACCATCAAGCTGAGCCTCCTATGGTCGTGACTAGAGTGGAGGGCCTGGTGGGTATGATGTCACAGGAAGGGCGGGGTCTCGTCCTCCACTGCCCTGTGCTGTATAGAGCAGGGGTGCTCACACTTTTTCAGCATGTGAGCTACTTTATAAACCGATCAAGGCAAAAGATCAAATCAAATCGTCTTTATTGGCGCATCCGAATAGATATTTGGCATTGCCAAAGCTAGTAAAGTGGTGGTGGGGGAGGGGAGGGGTTGAGTCAAGGGGGTGGTGGGGTGGCTGATTTGGGGGTATAACGGTTCATGGAGTCTCGTCTTCCTCTTGTTTGGTGACAGCTGGACACGTATTGGGCAGCGATCTCCACAGTAGCCTCCTCTTCTCCCAGTAGGATGTAGAGTTTCCTCTTCTTGTCTGCAGATATAAAGTCTGGGATGTGGGCAGAGAGTCTTTCGTAGTAGACGGCCTTCACAGCTGAGTATTTGGTGCAGTGTAGCAGGAAATGGGTCTCGTCTTCTAGGGCCCCCTGGTCACAGTACTGGCACAGTCTGTTCTCCCTCTACTACCCATTTCTTGTAGGCCGAGCATATGGGCGGGGTCAGGCAGAGCGTGAGAGAATGAGACAGCGGCGTTGTGTGGCTGCCCAGGGATCCCCAGTGTCTGCTTGTTCACAGCGCAGGCTGAGAGTTATCTCTGGGCACTGGTAGGCTGCGGCAGCCCCACCTGCCAGTGTCCGGAGATGACTCTCAGCCTGCGCTGTGAACAAGCAGCACCCCGGCTCCCTAAGAGCGGGGAGCGCGTCATCCCCCAGAGCTGCTGCTGCCCGGCCTGCAAGTGTCCGGAGTGCTTGTTCACAGCGCAGGTTGAGAGTCAACTCTCAGCCTGCACTGTGAACAAGCAGACACCGGGGATCCCTGGCTGCAACCCGCGATGGATGTATTGGGCACCCCTGGTATAGAGGAAGCCGGAGCCGAGTACATGTAGATGGGAAACAGAAAGTAGTGATGACTGTGTTGTGGTAATGGATGATGGAAGGGGAGAGATAGGATTGTTTTGCATGGACTGCATGTTGGAGGAGGCTGAAGGAATGGAACTGCTGATCACCAGCACCAAACTGATGCTCATTGCTGTATAAAGAGGTTGCCCACATAGCAGGGACTCCTTCAGTGCAGGAGGAATCCCTGCACTAGAAGGAGGTGAATCCTAGACATGGGCATGACACACAGACAAGCTGAGTGTAAACCCTTGTCTGTGATTCCTGCACTTAGGTGTAGTTGTGGTCAAGTTATGACTGCAATTAACCCTTTGTAGTGCACGAGTTAGCAATTCTAACAAATGTTAGGGTCACTATACTCTCTCTGTACAGCAGGTGCAGCCCTAAGGAACATTAGGGCTGCTCTACTTTATTTGTATAGCAGGCTGTCTTTGTTTTTCCCCCCCATATTCATTAATACAACATGCCCCCTGAAGACCACCCAGTGTGCCTGGTGAGCTGTATTCACGACCGACTTCCTACAATCGGCGAAGGAACAGAAAGGCAAAGTGAATAACCAGCTTCCTGAAAATAGTGTTAAATATGGAACTACTAGTGACTGCAAAAGTGAGGACAGACTCTGCCAAGATGGACTTTATTGAAAGCAGTACATTCAAAGGTTCACAATTCCCTCCTCCCCCAGAATTAAGCACCCTGACACTCTCTAAATGATGAAAAAACAATGGGGTCAGGATGAATCCTCAACATACAGGCCTGCTAAAGTCAATTATGCCTGTATGGACTAATAGGAGCAATGGACATTTGCCATGTGGTCTGTCTCTCCTCTGGCATTAAGTAGAATGCTGCTCATGGAGGTGGGTAAGACTATAAACACTGGTGCCTGTAACCACTCTAAAAAGGTGCTAAAGGAAACACTTGACATGGGATGGAGAGTTCTCTGCACACCAGTCAGGGTGATGGGGAGATCACATTTGAAGAGTAGATCTCTCTTCCTCATTTGGTGACCTGATGGATGGCATGAGCGAGATAAGCAACATTTCCTGAGGTGACACCAGCGACAGAGATGCGGCCATCTTTGGTCATGTAGATTGAGAACTCCTTAATGAGACGTTCAACCTTAGAGAAGCAACAGAATACAACAAAACAAAATATTGAGTTAACCAGAGTCAGTAACCTTACGTGGTATCATAATTGTTTGTCACTTAAATGCAGTAAATAGCATTAATCCTCATGTACCAAATCACTTCCTCTTCGTTCAGCATTTGACCCAATAACAGACGCCTCTAGGCACCTTGTCTTATAACATAACTACCTACATTAGTCAGACTATTCCCTCTTCACCACAAGAGGAAAAAAACCCAAAAACCTCACCCCTATTTACCTTTCACTTTTACCCCATCATCTACTACATTTATTATGACCCGCTGACAACTACTGACCATCTCATCTAGCCTTCATCTAAAGAATTCTGAAAGTCTACTTCTACCTAATATACCATTTCTTAAGCCTAAGCCCTTACAGTCTTGTTTCCACACTTTAGATCAGTTAAGACTGTAGTAATTGCTGTAATGTCCAAATCTATTGCCAACTTGGTCTTTTCTGCATCTCTGTTGCATTTCACATTGCAAATCAGCAGCTTCTAAGGTGTTCATACAAGTAGTATGGCTATGTACATAAACACTAAAAACTTCACTTTAAGACTTTCCAACAGCAATTTTCAGAACTGGAGTCTATGGGCGTATTCACACTTTTTTTTTTTTTTTTTTTTTTAATGGACCATGAAAAACATTTTTGGCAGCTGTCATGGCTCTATAGACCCAATGCAATTCCAGTGGGTCTCTTTTTAACCTCCTTGAAACGGATTTGTATCCATGTCACGTCAATAACCCTTTCTCGACGTCTGCTGCAATAGTACAGTGGATGTCAGGTATTTAAATATGGAGGCCAGTCACCTCCATAGGCATCAGGTCTCTGCTGCATTACATAGCGGAGACCCAGGGACAATGCCTACAATCCGTGCCCAAGGATGTACTATTTGGATACACTTGAAAAAAGGGGTCTAGAGACAAAAAGAATATTGCCTTGCATTATCTGGTAAGCACAGATTTCTTTTTCTAGATGGTTATTTGACCTAAGCAACCGCTTGATATTTAAAATACTCAATATCCACAATACAAAGTGGTAAAGGTAACTTTCTTGCGATACAATGCTTTTTAAAAAAACAAAAAAAAAACAAAAAACCCTAACCAGTTATCCATAGTTTAAAAAAAAGCCCCAAAACACTGCAGTTTTGACTTTGTCCACTAGGCCCAGGGGTAGATTTGCCATGTAGATCACCAGAAAAATTCTCAGCAAGCTGACTGTAAAATGGGGGCTGCTGTGCCGACAAACTAACTGCCCCAAGGCCCAGCCCTTACCTTGACTATTGTTGCAGAGTGCAGCCACACGTCACATGCTATATACCCAGAGAGGATGCAACCAGGCAGCACAGTGTATGTGTTGGACGATTATACTAATCGCCCCTTCTCTGTTTATGGGGTTGATGTGACAATCTGGTGGAGAAATGGACAAATGTTTCCTTTGAACTACATGGGTATCCTTAGGATGCTGATCTAGTTGATCAGAATGAAGCAGTAGAAAGGCTTTAGCTTTCTGCTCCATTACTCAGGTATCAACTTGTGATGCCTGCTGAAGGCCTACTGCATCGACCTGCAGAGGGTGGATTCCAGAGCTTCAGGGAACTAAGGTTGGGCAAGTGTTTTTTTTTTTTTTTTTTTTTTTTTTTTAAATTATATTTATATATTATATGAAACAAACAGCAGGAGAGTCTTCAGGCAGCACAGGGGACGCTCCCTGTGCTGTTTCAGTGCAAGGGGACTGCTCGCTGTGCTGTCTGGAGACTCATTTGCATTCGCAGAAAACCAAGAATAATCACTGGAACAGTGGCGCAGAGAAGACTACCCTTTATTATAGGGATTCTACCACTAAAATAAAACTTTTTCTATTTACCACGTCGGAATAGCCTTAAGAAAGGCTATTCATCTCCTACCTTGCTCAGTCGCCTCTGGCCTGCTGTTCCGTAGAAATACCGGTTTTTACTGGTATGCAAATGAGTTCTCTCGCAGCAAGGGGGCGGGCCCCAGCGCTCAAACGGCAATGGGGGCGTCCCCACAGATGCCAGAGAACTCTCTCCAGCGACGCCTCCATCTTCAGCTGCATCCTCCTCTTAGCTCGTCGTCTTCCATCTGGGTCAGGCCTCGCAGTTGACCCAGACGGAAGACGATGAGAAAAGGGGAGGATGCAGCAGAAGATGGAGGCGTCGCTGGAGAGAGTCTCCTGACAGCAGTGGGGACGCCCCCATTGCCGTTTGAGCGCTGGGGCCTGCCCCCCTTGCGGCGAGAGAACTCATTTGCATACCTGTTAAAAAAAAAAATAAATAAATAAATAAAAAAGGTATTTCTACGGAACGGCGGGCCGGAAGCGACTGAGCAAGGTAGGAGACGAATAGCCTTTAAGGCTATTCCGATGTGGTAAATAGAAAAAAAAATGTTTTAGTGGTAGAATCCCTTTAAGGCTATTCCTACATGTTAGTAGTAAAATATAGGATTCTAATGATAGAATCCCTTTCAATAAAAAACATCAAAACTGTAGTAAATAATTATTTGGTAGGGGTGGCCCAAGGAAAAAAAAGTTTTTTTCCAGGGTTACCCCAAATCTGAAAAGGTTATGAAACACTAGTCTATACAATGTATAGCCACATCTACAATGTATTTAAACCTAACCCATCCACCATTAAAGACCAGAATCCCTATAGGGCAGGACAATGGCTCAGTGGTTAGCGCTGCAGGCTTACAGCACTGGTATCTAAGTGTGAATCTGACCAAAGACAACATCTGGAAGGAGTTTGAATGTTCTAATAGAATTTGTGTGTTTCCGCCAGGTACACTGGTTACCTCCCACACTCCAAAGATATACTGATAGGGAATGTAGATTGTGAAATAGTGATTAACAACATCTGTAAATAGTGTGGAACATAATGTCGCTTTATAAGCTAAATAAATTGGTCACATAACTACAAGTTGTGTTTGTTTCTCTGAGCCGGCTCATATACCAATCGTACTAATTTGGACTTAAATACAAAGATACTTAGAGCAGATTGAGCTCACATTTGTCAGGACATTACACCTACACAGAACATTAGGCACATGCTGCCACTCTTTGCAAAGTACAACAGGCTGATTAAGGAGAATACTGTACTTTGCTATCTTCCAATTCCCATAGAGATTGAATGGAATGCAATGAGCATGCAGGACTCCATTCAAACAGGGAACACAGCTCTATTCTGTGAACAATGGGGGGCCTGCAGTGGGGACCACAGCATTCAGATACTTACTACCTATACTGTGTCTAGGTGATACGTTGTTCTGCTTGTCAAACGTCAATCTTGTACAGACTATCACCAGATTTGGCTTTGAATGCCACCTCTATACTGATGACATCCAGTTATATATTTGTCACTTCCTGTGATGCTACCACACCATTACAAAATACTTTAATGATCAGTCTCCTCAAGCTTTTTGGAAGACGAGTTCCCTGAAGATCCACCATTTTACCAACTTACCTAAACCTGGTATTCCTTAGTATAGGGCACTACTCTAATGTCTGAGCGGCAAGCCCCAGTCTCATTGTTACTCTGCTCAGATCTTTCCTTTACTCTTTATAATGAATCACTTACATACTTGACCTTACCCATGTACACTCCCATTAGTAAATTTCACAACAAATGTGACGTACGTGAATAGAATACAACCTACAAACACCTCAATGCACCATACACATAATTAACCAAAAAATAAAAATCCACACAACAATGCAAAAACAGCAAAAAAAAAAAAAAAAAAAAAAAAAACACACCATGGGAGGAATATAAAATATAGTCTAATTTAGGAGAAAAAAAACCCCAAAAACGACAGGGAAACAAAAACTGGGCCAAAGAAAAATTCTTGATGCTGAAAACCCCCCAAAAAAACCTGTTATAACACGTCTATGTCACAAATAAATAAATAGTGGCCATAAGGAGAATTATAAATACTACATATAAAACATGAATAACTAGTATCAAGAAATCAGGACAAGATAAATGTGCAATTCATATACAGTTAATACAAAATGATTCAATATTACTATCAAATGCCCAATGAAAATAAATACTACAAAAAAAAAAATAAAAAAATAAATACTGCTTCTAGAACTCCTTTGGTCCAGTTTTTGATGTGGTTTCCCTGTCACATATTCTTCTCATAGGTGAGGTAGATTACAATTTATCTTCCTCATCTAAGTTATTTTTGTATCTGGTTTCACTTAATTCTTCATTATTGTATGATTTTCTTCAATAAGAGTTGTAGAATATGTAAATAGAATTGAATAAGTGACTGATAAAACTACGCCATACATTTGGAGATATTTTGGTGGTAAGCATGCTGCATTGAAATTTCTTCAGGAAATCTGTGATTGATATACATAACACGCTTTCATTGGAAATAGAAATTGATGAATCTCTTTTCTGACAGACTCAAATACAGCAATGCCTTCTACGCTTCGCTCCTCACCTGTTCTGGACGCAAGCCAGTGAAGCAGAACATGCCAATCTGGTCACTGATGTGCTGCCAGCTGTGGATGGAACCTTCCTTTTTCAGGTTGGACACCAGCTGCTCCCTCATGCTAATGATACGGTTTGCCATTCCCTTAACCTCTTGCAACCTAAAGTGGGAGGATGACATTTTATAACAAGCCTGAAGGATGGGGTCTCCTAAAGTTTGTTATTTTGATTACCATTCGCTGCGGAGGTCAGGCTGGGTCAAGATGGTAGCCGCTATTCTAGCCCCGTTGATTGGTGGATTAGAGTACATGGGGCGAATGAGGATTTTCAACTGAGACTCCACTCTTTTTGCTTCATCAGCATCGCTGCAGACCACTGTGAAAGCGCCAACACGTTCACCTGGAACAGAAGATACACAGTACTCAGACATGCATAATGATCAAGTCATAAATCAACTCTCCATGCTGCCAAAATGGTCCTCACCATACAATCCCATGTTTTTCGCATATGACTGAGAAACTACAACGTTGAGACCCTCCTGGATAAAGTGTCGCACTGCCCAAGCATCTCTGTCAGTGTCTCCGCTAGCAAAACCTTGGTAAGCCATGTCAAAGAACGGGAAGAGGCGGCGACTCTAGAATGAAAGATGGAGATACACTGGGAGTAGGTCATGTGTTACATGCACTTTTATAGAAAAGGTGAGCCTTCCATGTACAATGTGTTTAGCACAGAGTATGGGACTCTGAATAGGTGAGGCACTCTCATACATTAGCTACAACTGAAAAGCAATGCCTTGAAAACCACACCTTCACTACAGCCGCCAGCTCCTTCCACTGTTCCTTCTTAGGGTCCACGCCAGTTGGATTGTGAGCACAAGCGTGGAACAAGATGATGCTCTGTTCTGGAATTTTCTAAAATTACAGAAAGTTAGGATTAATGTTTGAAAGGAAGGTGGCAGTGGTCACTGCAGAGTATCAGGTTGGGGGCTGGTCCATAGAAGGACTGTAATAAGTTCAGCAATCACTTACGGATATATCATCCAAAGCACCAGCAAAATCAAATCCACAGGTCTTGGGATCATAGTAGCGATAGCCTTTAAGCTCCATCCCAGCATCACGAAATATTGGGGTGTGATTACCCCATGATGGTTTTGGAAGATACACATCACGACTGGGCTTGTGAAATCTTTGCTGGAAAGGGAACAAAATTATGTAAAAGTCGGGTTTAGAGTGTCAAGTTATGTGTTCAGGACATCTAGGAGAATCTTTGTTAATCCAGCTACTTAAATCCCAAGGAGCCTTCAATGACCAAGAGAAAATACAATTCCTGCAGAGATCTCTTCCATTTAGTGGTAGATCAGGAGACTGCTGTAATGCTGAAGTTAATACCTAACAATATATTCTTTATTCATTCAGATAAATCTGATGCAAGTCTTCAGTGCCAGCACTTCCCCATGTGTAATATTGACACCTTTTTTTTTCTCAAATAAATTGATAGATTGATGCATGCCTGGCCCCAGTCTCCCATACTATGCTACCCTATCTGCATGGGGTTGACATTTCTGATCATCTAGAGAAGATTTCCCTGGATATAAGATTCTGAGTTCGGTTCAGATATGGGCCAATCCATTGCATTTCCAGTTCTACAACTATCGTGATTCATTTTTTTACCATTTCAAGATCTCTGCTTCATGTTAATAAATGAGAACACTGACATATAGTGGCTGTAAACCATGTACATTTATCAGTTTAGCAATTTTATGTGCCCTAAACAACAAATAAATCACTAATTTGTTACTATGATATTCTAGTTTCTCAACCCCATGCTATAGGTAAAGCACAGGGTGTGATCTTAGTTATTGGGGCATTTTGATGCATATTGGTTTACAACCAAGGTTCTCAACTTACGATACAAGTACTAAACGTAATGCCTTATCTCTAGGTGTACTTTCATTTAAAGATGCCATTTGTATTGATGCTGACGACCAATCTACAGGATAGATCATCAGTAATTGATTGGGGTGGGTGTGACACCCAGACGGCATCATTCAGCTGTTCAAGCTACCAGGAGCAGTATAAAAGGCGAATGAATGAGAGATGGGCTGCAGTTTTCCACTGATGCACAATGTAGCAGCAGATAGGTAATCAGTATCCAATAAACATGGTTCTTGGACAACTGTTTAATAGTAGATTTGGCGATCCTTTGTTAAGGAAGTTTAGAAACACCGATTTGACAGTGCTATCACCTACAATCAAAACTAGAAAATCCTTTATTATTGGTCAGCCTAACATCCAATAAAGACTGCAAAGTCATCTCCTGAACACACTACTACTATAAACATCCAGACTCAAAACTCATGAGATGCCCATTGTGTAACAGAAATATTACTGTATTACACCACAGCTCTAACTGCATCGCTCATCAGGAACTCACCAGAAAGCTTGCTCCAACTCGGAGTGATCCTGTTCCAGAGATAGTCTGCACGGTGACATACTGTGCAAAGACAGAATGGAGATGTCAAGACACAGCAATGGGATTATCTGCACAGTTATTTTAATTTCTTGTACACTCACCCGTCCACTTTGGATGACTTCACAGTTTTCACCCAGCGCCAGCTGAGCTGAAGCCCGGGCAAAATCTGCCAGTCCACCAATGGGGAGATATTCCTTATCAAGCTGCTTAGCTGCCATCTGTGCTTCAGCCTAGGAAAGGAAACATCATGTAAGGACTAGAACACAATAAATGCAGATAGTTTACCTGAAGCTGCTGCACAGACATGAAGGGGCTGAGTCGCCTCAAACCAGAAGGATATAAACCATGATTAAAAGTATGTAACTGCACCCAAGTCACCATGACCTTTAACCTTCTCTACACCAACCATAACATTACATTCGTCCTGTCATGTCAGTGTGGCTTGTCTCCCCGCAACCAGGGGAATTATTGCAGGGATCACAGGTCAGCTTCTGTGCTTGTGTTCCAGGTTCAAATCAAAGATCAAGTAAATAACTTTATTGGCCAAAAACTGAAAGGATCAAAGAAGCATCAACTCCTGGCCCTTGTTACTATCACAGGACCCAACCTCCCTTCATGTACAAACTTCTATGTGGGGTACAGGTAGCTACCTTCTCCAATATACTGCTCTAAAGCCAGGGTCACCATAAGGGGGCTCATCCTCGGTATCACATGAATAAGTCACATGTATAGCATGTGGACAGTCAGCAGACTCGGTGAAGAAATGCTGGGAATCTGAACAAATACAAACCTTGCATAACCACATGAAACAACCGGCCAGCAGCCCCACCTAACAGCAGTCAACCTGTGCTGTTACCAAATAGCACCTTATCACATTGTAAACAGAGGTTGATCAACTCTAGAAGTCTGAGGGGTCCAGACCTACCAGACTTTAACCCCACATCATGCATGACAGACAATGTCAATCCCAGAATCCCCAACACATAAAAACAGGGGCGGATGCGGACCCAGCGCCGCACATCTAATGGGGGCGGCAGCCCGGGAGATTTTTTTCCTTTTTTCGAACCAGCGCAGGAGAGCTGCCGCTCTCCGTGCACTGGTTCAGACATCTACGTATCAGCTTAGGCGGCGTCATCACGCCGCCTACGCTGATACATAGACATCTGACGTCTGCCGAGAGAAGTGGATCGCGGAGGCAGCGGGAGCAGCAGCAGTGCGATCAGCAAGTATAATATTTTTTTTGTTTTATAATAGGCCGCAGGTAGCGGCCTATTTACCAACCTCCCCAGACTTGATCACTGCCACCCCCGCTTCCCCTTGTACTATAAGCCACGGAGGCCGGTAGTGAATAGGCCCGGGCCAGGCCGCGATCCCACTACTGCTATTATGCTCGGCGGTCTTTTCAGACCCCCGAGTATAATAATCGAAGCCCCAGGGGAGGTGAGGGAACATAATATATAGTGTTATTTACCTCTCGGGGATCCGATGTTAATCCTAGCTGGCTTCGGGCCTGTATGGTAATGCCCAGACATCATGTGGTCTGGTATATTACCATTAAGGCCCAAAGCCTGTTCTAGCAGTACCATATAGGCCCGAAGCCTGCTAGGATTAAAGAGGACCTTTCATGGGTTTGGGCAAAGGCAGTACTATATACCGCTGGAAAGCCGACAGTGCACTGTCTGCTTTCCAGCGGTATATAGAACTGTCTTTGCCCAAACCCATGAAAGGTCCTCTTTAACATCGGATCCCGGAGAGGTGAGTAACATTGTTTATTATGTTCTCACATCTCCCCTGGGGCTCCGATTATTATACTCAGGGGTCTGAAAAGACCCCTGAGTATAATAATAGAGCTTGAAGGGTCCACTGTGGCCTCTGTAACCTCTATTATGCCCCACAGCAGCCCCCCTGCAACCTCTATTATGCCCCACAGTCTATTGTGCCACTATGGGGCGTAATATAGGCTGCAGGGGCTGCTGTGGGATATATAATATATGTATAGGGGTTGGGTACGTGGAGAAGTGAGGAGTCAAAGATGTCTATGTTTCAAACTTTACAGAGTCAAGACACAGCTGAAAGAAGTGGTCATGGCGGTCCAAAGGGAAAAGACGGGAAATGTGGGGAGACGTCTCCTGTGAGTATTACTGCATTTTATTTATTGTAATGGCAGAAAATATGAATCGCATTTGAAAAACGCATTTTTTTGGGCTAATTTTTTCAAAAAATCCTGGGGGGGGGGACCCCCTGTTAAGTAGGGCCCCGTCCAAAGTAAATTGCCCAGGGCCCTACTTGACAAATCAAGTCTCTGCCACCAGAAGGGACTAAGCAATATGTCTCCAGGTGACAGGGTGGGTACAGAGGGGCAGATTACTCACACACTGCAGTCTACATAAGCAGTAACCACTAGACACAGGTCTCCATCCAGGACTCCTCCCAGCTGTGTATATGACAAGTTCCCATAATGCAATACAAGAAACAGGCAAAGCTACTAGAGATGAGCAAACACTGTTCGGATCAGACGATCCGAACAGCACGCTCCCATAGAAATGAATGGAAGCACCTGTGACGCTGACTTTGCCGGCGTCACAGGTGCTTCCATTCATTTCTATGGGAGCGTGCTGTTCGGATCAGCTGATCCGAACAGTGTTCACTCATCTCTAAAAGCTACCACTGCTCACCTTGCGCACACTGCTGAGAACATAGGGCTTTCCACTGTCGTCACGATATGCCCCAACTCCTAGGTTCATCTTCTTTGGGTTGTTGTCTCTCTTGAAAGCTTCTGTTACACCAAGGATGGGATCAGGTGGGCCCATCTCAACATGAGACCACCAGGAGCTACAGGAATGAGAGGAAGGTTATAGGTCATAGTCTTTTAAAATTAATATATGCAATTTACATACCATGTCCCATCTTGGCCTCAATGGTGTTCATTGCAAAAGTTTCAGGCTCAGCAGAACCCAAAAATTTTGGGGGTACATTACCTACAAACTATTATTATACTTGGAGGTATAATAATTTTCAGGCCCCACAGTATAATGATCAGAGGGCTAGGGGAGGTGACAAACAGTGGTACTCACCTCTCTTGGGCCCCACAGCGACTCCCTGCTGTTTTCAGTCCTCTTCAATTAAGTCACACACATAGGTTACACCAGCCTGACCCAAGTGACGTCACTGCGGAGGCCGAAGGCATGGAGTCACGCCGGAAAGATGAGCAACAGAGGTTTTTAGGTTTCTATCCTCCCCTAAGTGTCCGATCATTATACTGGGGGGTTTGAAGAGACACCAACACCCTCAACCAATTATAATAGCAGCAGTATTTGCTGGGGTTCACTCAAATTCTCACACACCCTCACCGTACCACGTTCCTGTGGACCTGCAGGCTCCGACTGTAATGTCTGCGTCTTGGCGCTCATTGGGCTTTCCTTGAGCAGGCATTATCAGCCAAAAGCTGTATCCAACCTCTGTGTTCTAAGGACACACATAGAGGTGAAATCACTGCCTGCAGCCCAGAAGAGCGGCGCATCACCCAAAATGTGGGACTGTCCCACTCCATCTGGAGTGGCTGAGAGGGTCCCAGCAACTCTAGAGCCGTAGCAGATGTATCTATGGTTAAAGCAGCCCTGGTTGAGGGAGGGACATGAACTACTGAGAACCACTCATTATAAAGACATAATAGATGGCAGTCTTCCTGTCGCTCTTTGCTCACGACACAGGTCATGTTCAGTCCTGGAATTAGCAAGAGCTCTCCCCCCGAGTGACAGCTGGGCTTGGGTATAATGTCAGGGACACACAAGGTGATCTATAAACAGAGCCTGGCAGAAAGTGGTGCCAGGACTTCACTGCTCCACACAAGAGAATATGAACTATGATCTATAGTCACACAACAATGCTCAATGTGCGCCTTTTTCTACCTGCATCAGCCACTTTTGAGCTATAAAACAATAATATGGTCTCAGGTTCTCCAAAGCTGTATAGAAAAGTAATTCCTGTATCCTTCTTACTGACTGATGGCAACTCAAGTGTACAGGTATTGTCTGATCAAGGATCAGACGTTTGTCCGATGTAGCGAAAGCTCTCCCCTTCCAGATCAGAATACAATGCATTCAGAGTCTAAAGACCCTTTCATTTCCCACACACATTTTGCAATCCTTCAGCCTTGTGCTTTATAATAAAAAAAATTACATTATTATATATATTGAGTTTTGCACTCAACACCCCATAATGAAAATAATGAATGTTTGAAATCTTTGCTACATTTATTGAAGAGGAAAAACTAAAATATTGCATTGACACAAGTAGTCAGACCCTTTAAAGGGCAACTAAATTTTTGGTTAAAACTTTTGATTTTCTGGTAGTATTTGTCCCTTTAATAAATTTTAGCAAGCTTTGTTAATGGATTTTATATCCCATGAAATCCTGAATTTCATTCTTCCCCTTGCTTATGTATTGAGCTGTTCCTGCCTGTCACTGAATGTTACCATGTACAAAGAATGGGGACTGTGTAAAATGAAGAGAATATGAGGGGAAAGGGGGGGGGGGGGGGGGTCATCACTTTAAACAGTTATCTTAGACATTATAAAGCATACAATCTTGCTTTTGGTGTCATTTTAAAGAGGGGATTCTCTGCGTTCAGGAGATATCATTGGCTGAAAACAGTCAGGATTAGGGCATTTACATGCAGCGGTATACTATATGCTATATAAATACCCCCACTGTGTTTTCAAACAGTTATATCTCCAAGTCCGTTGAAACTATGTCAAAATATAGGTCATTCTATTTTTGTCCATTTTCATGGATACTAATGTATGGTGTATAAGGTACAAGATGGTTGTGAAAAATTGACATTTTCATGGCCATTTTGCACCTCAGTCATGTGAATGTAGCGTCAGTTGGAAGGAAGTCGGTCAACACTGATTTACTTGAAAATGGGGCTGCAAAGCTGAACAACAGAGACAATTGGAAACTGTAGAATCGCCTCTACAACATTCTGTGTTTAGGCCTACAGTGAATTTACTGCTGATCATTTCCCTTCAAGCATTTTTGGCAGCAATTACAGCTTTCAGTCCTCTTGTGTATGTTGCCACAAGGGTTCAGAGATTTTCAGCTATTCTTTTATGCAGATCCTCACAAGCTCTGTCAGGCTGGGTGGGGACTGTAACAGCAATTTTCAGGTCTCTACAGAAACAGAGACATTCCATTGGGTTCAAGTGAGGGCTCTGGATGGGGCATTCAAGAACATTAACCCACACCTGCGCTATTTCGGTTGGGTGCTTATGGCCATTGTTTTGTTGGAAGGTGAAACTTCAGACCATGCTCAGGGCCAGAGCACTTTGAATCAGATTTTCATTGTGTGAAGAATTTAAAAAAAACAAAAAAACAAAAAAAAAAACACACCCTTTAATCCATTCAGTTTTTCTCTCAATCCTGACCAGTGTCTGTGTCCCAGCAGACTGCTATGTCCTTGCTTCATTGCAGACATCAGACAAGTTATGAGCAGAGTCTGGTTTCCGCTAGACATGACCTTGAGAGCTGAGGCCAATCTTTTAGGTGTTTTTGCAAACTCCAGAGAGCTTTCATGTGTCTTACCAAGGATAAGCTTCTCTCTGGCCATTCTACCTGAAGGTCCAGATTGGTGGAAAGCTGTATTGATGGTTGACCTTCTGGAGGAATTTCTCATCTGCACACAGATCTTTAGAGATCAGCCAGAGTAACCACTGGGTTCTTGGTCACCTCCCTCATCAAAGCCTTTCTCCCCAATTACTTCGTTTGGTGGGGAGGCCAACTCTAGGAAGAATCCTGGGTGTTCCATATTTCTTCCATTTAACAATTATGGAGGCCAGTGTACCCTTGGGAACTTTAAAGGGATCCTATCACTCACACAATTTTTTTTCTAGGTAACACGTCGGAATAGCCCTAAGAAAGGGTATTCTACCTTTCGTAGTCTTTGCCGCGCCGCCGTTCGCCTACAATCCCGTTTTTTCTCTTTATGCAAATTAGCTCTCTCGCAACACTGGGAGCGTCCCCAATGCTGCGAGAGAACTCCCTCCAGTGCCGCCTCCATCTTCGTCAGCAGCGTCATCTTCATCCTCTTCTTCCGGCGGTGACTTGAAACTTCTAAGCCTCTGGCAGAGCAAACTGCACATGCCCACAGGCCACGAGAAAATGGCCGCTTGCACAGAATTGTAAGCGGCCATTTTCTCGTGGCCCGTGGGCATGCGCAGTCTGCTCTGCCCAAGGCCTAGAAGTTACAAGCTACCACCGGAAAAAGATGACGCTGCTGATGAAGACGGAGGCGGCGCTGGAGTTCTCTTGCAGCATCGGGGATGCCCCCGGTGCTGTTTGTGCGCTGGGGCCTGCCCCCAGTGCTGCGAGAGAGCTAATTTGCATACCAAGGAAAAAAAAGGGATTGTAGGCGAATGGCGGTGTGTGAGTGATAAGATCTTTTAAGTGCAGCAGAAGTTTCTGTCCCTCCACACAATCCAGTCTATGAGCTCTACAGGCAGTTCTTTCCTCTTCATGGATTGTTTTTTGCGCTAATATGCAATGACAGCTGTGTCAACTTACTGTATGTAGATTGTGTGCGTCTTTCTAAATCATGTCCCCCATCAACTGAGTTTATCACAAGTAGACACCAGTCAAGGTGTAGAAACATCTCAAAGATGATCAAAAGTACTAACATCTACGCGAAAAATTTTTGTTTTGTTTTTTTTAATACATTTTCAAAAATCTGTAATATTCTGTTTTCACATTCCCATTATGGAGTATTGAGTGCAGAATGATGGAGGAAAGGCTTGCATTTTTATCATAAAAGTTCGACTTTAAAAAAGAAATAAAAATTTGAAAGACTACGTGAAAGGTTCCAGCCTTTCTGAATATATTGTATATTTTAATAAGTCATAATGCTCAAAATTCGCTGCTTGGATACATTTGCATAAAAACATTATTGCTGCCATCAGTAGGAGGAAGCTCAATGCATACTATATTATTACAGCATTTTAATGTACATTTCTCATATGCACACACAGTATGTACCAATAGTTCCAGGTGAAATCGCAAAGTTATTCTCAATGACAGGGGAAAAAAAAAATTCTACATACTGAAATTGCACAGTTATATATACCTATATTGAGTGTACACCAAAAGGAGCTGCAACCCCAATACATATTCTAGTCAGCTCCAAAAAAAAAAAAAATTAAAAACCCCAAAAAATACAAGTTGTATATACATAGCCAGACTGCTTCAGCACCATGTATGTTATACATTCAGATGTAGCAGAGTTAACCTAAACTTTTCCATTTAGTTAAACTGCTACAGCATAACAGCTTATCACAGAAGACAAAAAAATAAAACAATTTATTCAGACTTTTCATTGGTTTTTGTTGTCTTCTGGAATAAGAGCTCACACTGCAGCAATGTAATAAATTGCAGACGTTCGGGTTAACTATGTCTGTAAGTCAGCCATTACAGTAGGAGCCAGTCTGTGGATAAATAGAGGATTCAGAGTTAGCTCTCCGGCCTACCAACTCCACAGTTCTGCAGTGCTGAGCCCTGTTTCCTGAAATCAGGGTCAATCCAGGTTTTACCTCCTACACTGAGGATTTGCTCCTCCTCATTCAGCATCAGGCTACTCTTTTGAGGCTCCAAACCTCTTCATCTAGTAGTCAGAAGTCTCATCTAATGCACTGGGATGTTCTCTTATGGAGAGGAAACAGAATTAACTGCATGACTAGATACAGCAGTATGGTAATAAAAGACGAGCATCTTTGTCATGTGATGAGACAATATCTGCACATTGATTTAACCCCTGATGCAAAGGCAGCTGAAGCAGTGTGATATATGCTAAGAAGGTGATGAATGAACCCCAAACCCCCGATGTTTAGTATAACCTTGAAACGCCCTTGACACCTGGAAGAGCCTGCGAGCAGGGTGGGGGCGCAGTGTCAGAACGGATGCAAATTAGCTGAACAGCTGACTAAAAATTTAAGCTTCTCCGGCTCAACTGGTAGTGGAGGGGTTACACTGGGCCCTTCCCTCTACACTTCTGTAGGCTGGGTTCACATGGTGCTTCTTTAATAAAAACCGCGTGAGGTATTTAATTACAGTATCAAGTACTACACGTTACTATGTTACCAGCTAAAAACCTCTGGTTTACTGGCATAGTATTAGGAGATGAAACATATAGTACAATATGCTACTTAATACTGCAGGTCAAAAAAGGTCTCAAATAAAAAAAAAAAAAATAGAAAAAAATTTACACAAAAACCACAGCATGTGAACCCAGCCTTAGCATATCAATCACAGAAACCAATCGACATGACTATGGGCTCCAAAGGGCAAGACCTCACAGGCAGGACATAGACTGGGATTTGTTTCCACCTATACTTAGAGTGTAAGGTGAGCATTGCAGTGACAGCCCAACATGAGCATAACTATATGACCACCCAGTAATGTAAGTGCAGTGTCCTATAGCAGCACCTGCACAGGTAAGCACATTGTATCACACAGGGTCAGCTCTGAGGTCTAGTCCAGGGCAACACAATGTCACAGGACTGGAAGCTACAGAGTAAATCACATCTGGTGTCTGAGCTGCAGTCACAGATAACAAGTCACGTGGCAAAAGAGTGTCAGCTCTGTGGCCCAGCCTTGACTTCCACCCCTCTTATGGCAGCACGCAGGAGCCCTTACCTGGCTCTGGTCTGAAGGGCCCCCAGGCAGGGCTGGAAACGGGTAACCCCGGCTAACAAACTAGACTTCAGGAGAGCCATGTTACCAGGAGGAGAGAGAAGGACGACTGTCAGAGGCCGGCTATTACAGGGTGACATCAGAACACACCTCCCGTACGCCCACTGCCAGGACAGCCGAAAGCATCACAGCGCCTCCTGTCGGAGAGGAGGATAAAGCACCGATCACAGCTGCACAGGCACAGCGCCATCTGCAGGAGAAGAGGTAAAAGAACATCAAAGCACCGAACACAGCGAACACAGCCGAACACACCGAACACAGCGCCATCTGCCGGAGAAGAGTCCTAAGAACTGGAAAAACGCTGTCTATAACAACCATAGACGCAAGGTCACAGCGCCACCTTCCACATAGGGGACGAATGACAGAAGTTGAATCATGTCCACAGGCACAGTGACACAGCGCCACCTGGCGGAAGCGAATGAGAATAACTGGAGAAAGTGGCGCACAGATCCACTCACTAAATGGAGAGAAGGGAGAAGAACCGAGGAGCGCGGAGCAAATCCACCACAGACACAGTGACACAGCGCCTTCTGCTGGAAAGGAGGGAGAGGAACGGCAGTTCTATGGCTAGTTGCGGATTCCTGTGTGCATTTGTGGACTATACACAATACAGCTTTATGTGTTATCATTGCTGGTCTTAGTACAAGAATAGCTCATAT
Organism: Leptodactylus fuscus; assembly: GCF_031893055.1. Taxonomy (NCBI): domain Eukaryota; kingdom Metazoa; phylum Chordata; class Amphibia; order Anura; family Leptodactylidae; genus Leptodactylus; species Leptodactylus fuscus. Next base: position 77,909,819 of record NC_134271.1, on the reverse strand, counting down.
GAAAAGAATTAGCTACTAGAATTGGGACTGAAATATATCACATGATACATCTATCAGAATCGCATACTTCCAACTTTCAAAGGACAGAGAGGGACAACATTGAGCCCCCACCCGCTTCTAAATTGTCCCGCCCATTCTCATCCATTTCTCTTTGTGCTCACCACACAGTATAACACTCCTACAGTCACCCTAATATTATATGCCCCCACGTTATGTTCTCCTCAAAGTATAAAGTCTCTCTCCTGGTGCACCCACAATTTAGTCCCACCTCCAGCTGCCCCAGTTCAATGTCCTCCTATCCATCTACCCCCCGTTTAATGTCCCCCTCCATCTGCCCCCTACTTCCTGGAGCCCTTAGTGGCTGTCTCGATACAGTGCTCCAAGCTGGGAGCAATCTCTATCTTTCCTTTCTCACTCTTTTCTTCTGTATCTTCAAGAATCGTGTAACTAAGCAATCTAGCACTATGAATTAGCAACTATAAATTGAATGGAAGACCCTGTGGAGTATTTTGTTTCTATTGTAAAGCATGGACAACGACAAGACCTGGTTCAGCTGGTTTCCACATGTGCCTGTTACCATCCCCCCAGCTAGGACAGCATGGTTCACCATGCGGCAAGGAGGAGAAACCTACATGGAAATGCGGACTTCTTCCTTCAAGGAGATGATTTTTGGAGTCTATTGCTGATGTGTGAAGATGCTACAGCTGACTGGGATTTCTTTCTATTACTGTGGACACGTGGGACTCTGTTACAGCCTGGAAACCTACCATCACCCACCTACCCCAGGAGTTATGGAAGCTTGTCAAGAGAGCAGCACCATGTCTACCTGGATGGCTTCAGACCTCTCTGGGCAGTAGAAAACAGTGGTAAGAAGAACAGAGGAGGAGGAGGACTTGTGATGAAGGACATTTGGGGCATTTTTTGTGGTTAATGGACAATAGCGCTGATACAAGATACCAAACTATCAGCTGTGAGCAGGAGATCTCACCACCTACCAAAGGAACTGCCACATGTTATCATGATAGCTGCATATGTCCCCCACCTCTGCAAAAATGTTTTCTGCTTGTTATATCCACATGCTGTGACCCCTCCTCATGTCCTCCAACCACGGTCGGGCTGTATTATTATTAACAACACTCCACACAGAGAACTAAATGATCCTGCAGTGTGTCTGTGTTTCTTTCCTTTTTAGTTGCTCTGATTCCTAGGATTTCTCTATCTGCCATGAGCATGTATGTGTTTCTCTCTTGTTATATACTACTGTACCTTCTATGAAACTGTATCACTGAAATTTCCCCATTGTGGGACTATTAAAGGATTATCTTATCTTAATCTACCCCCACAGTTTAATGTCCCTCTTCATCTGCCAAACACTAATACTAACCTCTCCTCACTCCCCTGCTCTGTAGTCTGCAATCTCTTGTCCCAGAGTTTTCAGGGAGATGCAGGTGAATGTGAGTGATGTCATCACAATGCACCTACAGATCCCAGCAGGGCAACACCATAATTCGGAGGCATCAGTCGAAGCTGTGTGATAATCCATGGGGTCGGAGTTATCTACTGGACTATAGGTGTGCTGCAAGCTGAAAATTTTTTGGTTCATCAACTTCCAGATACTGTACAAGGCCTGGCTGCAGCAACAAAAACTCAACATGTGGGTATAAATATCATCATCATATCATTGTATCATTATGACTCAGACTGTGACAATTGCGGTGTTACACATGGGTATTTTTATTATCTTGAACACGTTTACTGCATTAAATTACTTTTTTTGTCATTACATTGTTGTCTTTTTTAATTTTATTTTAGTGTATTTGGTAGGTCCCACTAGGTGGCATCACAGTGTGAGTTTATAATCTTATATACTCATATCATACTATATACCAGAGGTTCTCAAACTTATTTTGTCTACCGCCCACTTCGAGAATTAATTATTTTCTAGCGCCCCCCCCCCCCCAAATTTTTTACTTTACTACATCTTAAGAATCACAATCGCAGTCATTATGTTAATAATTAAATTATGTGTGTCATGTGAAAATAAGACTTTCTGATGAGGGTAATGTAAAACACCATTTTGTAATATTAGGAAAACTTTTATTCATGTTATTAAAACAAACATTTTAATTTTAATTTTAAAACTAATCTAATGTGAAGGATGAATTTGATGATTTTTAACAAGTTTGTTAATATCAGGTTCGAATTTACTCAAAAACAGCCGTAAGTCACCGCATTCGGTAATCTGCAACCGATTTCTCTTTTTAGTTAGCAACGTTGCCACAGCAACTATCTATGGTACAGTTTGACAACTTTTGGACAGGAAATAGTTACTGTCTAGTACCCTAGATGGCGTTACACGAGGAAACGCGCGTTAAGCGTAAAGGAGCGGTAAAGTTTGTGTTAAAAGCAAAAAAACTATTTTAAAGGGGTAGCCTCATGAAGCTTGATCTGCTTTCTAAGCTGCCTAAAAATCTTCTTTCTTCCTGTTTGCTCGCGTCAATTAGTCCCGCCCCAAATTAGCGTGTAGCTCCGCCCACCACATAGTGTGATCCTATGGGATGACTGAAGGGCCTGTGATGTCATCAAAAGGTCCTGTAGACTTGGATTTACCTTGTACGGAGTTTCCTAAAGGACCTGGCTCCTCTGCCCACTAGCAGCCTGCTCTATATAATAAAGCTTTATCCTAGTGAACAGAGAGACCAGGTCCTTTAGCCCAGTAGGATTTAGACTGCTTTATATAAGAAAGCAGCACTTATTCCACACACCCCCCTCTATCTCACAGCAGGGAGCTAGGTGATGTGTATGTGATGTGTATGTGTGGTGCAGACACAGGCTGGCTCCGTATACTCAGCCCCCCCCTCTCTCCCCGCACACAGCAGGGAGCTACGTCTTGTGGCTCCCTCAGCAATGAGCAGGGGGCCAGGTGCTAGTGTCCATAATGAAGTGAATAAAGTAAGATAGTGGACAAACAAAGCAGTTTTGCTGAAGCAATGTATTTAGGAAAAGTCTTACATCCACATTAACAAGCAGTATAGATAGAATCATTGTTATGATACCACCCCTTTAAATTAGCCATCGCCCCCCTAAACCGCTTCAACGCCCCCCAATCTTCTCTGTGCCCTTTACTGCCCACCTATAGGCCTCCAGCGCCCACAAGGGGGCGTTATCGCCCACTTTGAGAAAGACTGCTATATACTATATCAAAACTTCTATCAGCATAAACTGATAGGCATTCTATTAGGACGAGCCTCTGGTCTGGAAGACATTGTGAGGCCCCTGCTGCCATGACAACCATTATGACCTCATAAAGCACATGACATCATCAGTTCTATATCACAACCTACATGCCCTGAGTCTGACAGATTGCAGAGGTCCAGTCCAGGTAAGTAGCTCAGATATTCTCTCATATAACAAATACTTGGCCGCTGCTCCGTCCATACAGGAGACATTGGCGTTTTTACTCTGCTTTCTTTTACGGATAATGGCGAGGCATTGCTGTGGGTGGGGCCAGTGGATCACCAAATAAATCATCATTTATGCCATTTTTTTTTTTACATAAATGATGACAGAAATCTAAGAGCAGGCCTAGATATCACTGAGTATTTCCCTAGTGACAGACTCTAGAGATAAGATAGGAAAGAGAGAAATTTTATATTATTTCTTTTTTAATTTGAAGATATTCTAATGAAAAATGGGGATAAATGTTCCTGAGATTTCTCAGTGTTGGGTTCCCTGAGGTTCGGATGTTCCTTTCTAATAAATAATCCCTGTTGTCGGCTTTGGGAGCCCATAATCCTTTTAGTTCCGTATAGCATCCATTGTTTCTATTCCCTATCATGTAAATGCGGAGTAATTCTTTAACATTCTTTATTGTCATGTAATTCATCTGAGCCCTTGTGTTTTCTCCTATAGGTGCACTCCATACTGTATGCAGAGGAGGACAACTGGACGTATACAGTCCTATGAAAAAGTTTGGGCACCCCTATTAATCTTAATCATTTTTAGTTCTAAATATTTTGGTATTTGCAACAGCCATTTCAGTTTGATATATCTAATAACTGATGGACACAGTAATATTTCAGGATTGAAATGAGGTTTATTGTACTAACAGAAAATGCGCAATATGCATTAAACCAAAATTTGACCGGTGCAAAAGTATGGGCACCTCAACAGAAAAGTGACATTAATATTTAGTAGATCCTCCTTTTGCAAAGATAACAGCCTCTAGTCGCTTCCTGTAGCTTTTAATCAGTTCCTGGATCCTGGATAAAGGTATTTTGGACAAACAATTCAAGTTCAGTTAAGTTAGGTGGTCGCCGAGCATGGACAGCCCGCTTCAAATCATCCCACAGATGTTCAATGATATTCAGGTCTGGGGACTGGGATGGCCATTCCAGAACATTGTAATTGTTCCTCTGCATGAATGCCTGAGGATTTGGAGCGGTGTTTTGGATCATTGTCTTGCTGAAATATCCATCCCCGGCGTAACTTCAACTTCGTCACTGATTCTTGAACATTATTCTCAAGAATCTGCTGATACTGAGTGGAATCCATGCGACCCTCAACTTTAACAAGATTCCCGATGCCGGCATTGGCCACACAGCCCCAAAGCATGATGGAACCTCCACCAAATTTTACAGTGGGTAGCATGTGTTTTTCTTGGAATGCTGTTTCTTTTTGGACGCCATGCATAACGGCTTTTTTTATAACCAAACAACTCAATTTTTGTTTCCAAAATGAAGCTGCCTTGTCCAAATGTGCTTTTTCATACCTCAGGCAACTCTATTTGTGGCGTACGTGCAGAAACGGCTTCTTTCTCATCACTCTCCCATACAGCTTCTATTTGTGCAAAGTGTGCTGTATAGTTGACCGATGCACAGTGACACCATCTGCAGCAAGATGATGCTGCAGCTCTTTGGAGGTGGTCTGTGGATTGTCCTTGACTGTTCTCACCATTCTTCTTCTCTGCCTTTCTGATATTTTTCTTGGCCTGCCACTTCTGGGCTTAACAAGAACTGTCCCTGTGGTCTTCCATTGCCTTACTATGTTCCTCACAGTGGAAACTGACAGGTTAAATCTCTGAGACAACGTTTTGTATCCTTCCCCTGAACAACTATGTTGAACAATCTTTGTTTTCAGATCATTTGAGAGCGGGCTGTCCATGTTCGGCGACCATCAAACTTAACTGAACTTGAATTGTTTTGTAGAAAGAAATGGTCCAAAATACCTTCATCCAGGATCCAGGAACTGATTAAAAGCTACAGGAAGCGACTAGAGGCTGTTATCTTTGCAAAAGGAGGATGTACTAAATATTAATGTCACTTTTCTGTTGAGGTGCCCATATTTTTGCACCGGTCAAATTTTGGTTTAATGCATATTGCGCATTTTCTGTTAGTACAATAAACCTCATTTCAATCCTGAAATATTACTGTGTCCATCAGTTATTAGATATATCAAACTGAAATGGCTGTTGCAAACACCAAAATATTTAGAACTAAAAATGATTAAGATTAATAGGGGTGCCCAAACTTTTTCATAGGACTGTATATATATATATATATATATATATAGAGAGAGAGAGAGAGAGAGAGAGAGAGAGAGAGAGAGACATATATGTGTATTTAAAGGTTGTAAGTAAATACCTAAATTTACAATATGTGTACAGGTGGTATATATATATATATATACAGTACATATATACATATGCACATATTTAGAGACTTTTAAGTATCTGTCAACAATAATTCCCTTTCTATACAGTAAGTAAGGTGTCAGTAAATATCTGGAAATATGCATAGTCAGAGATTGTAAGTAATGTTAGTAATAAATACTTCTACAGTATATACAGTATGTGTAAGGTTTAGTTATGTATGTATATTAATAGATTGTAGGACATGTCAGTAATAATGTATAAAGTAGTATTTATGTTGTGTTCATGTATTTTGTATGTATATCTGAAATGTGTAAGTAACGTCATTAATAAGTAAATCTAAATTCATTAGTTATCTATATATTTATATATGTAGAGATTGTAAGTAGTGGCAGTAAAAGGTTTCTCTATAATACGCTATGTGTAAGGTTTGTTCATACTTATCTATATAAATGTATAATCAGAGTTTGTAAGTACCTGTATATACACTAGGTGTACAGTGAGTGCTTATATCTGTATATATATATTTCTGAAAAAATCCCCAAAAAAATTTGCCGGGGTACGTAAACTTTTGAGCACAACTGTACATTATATGTAAGATTTGTTGATCTATGTAATTTTCTAGAGAGATATATATAAATATACGTTTGTGTAAATACCTCTCTCTCTCTCTCTATAATGCAAATAAATATTATACTATAACATCTAGAGGGTTATTTAGTAAAACTGGAGTTTTCATACAGCCAAGGCCATTGTAGTAATAGTGATGTTTTATCAATAGTGAGGTTATACACACACTGTACATCCCATCGACCACTTAGTGTTTCGATGGGTCCCTATACTAACACTTTATACAGGACAGGAGATAATCTTCTTATATAGTCACTGTTACAGTGCAGTCTATAAGTACTTGCTCTCTGGGGTCTTGCCTATAGGGGAAGTACAGCAATTATTATAGAGGTAAATTAGTCTTAGTGTAGGGACCCATCTGAATGAGGTCGCCGTGACGGGGCAGATGGGCTCGCACAATTCATCAAACTGTGCGCTAAGAACCTCATATTTATAACTGTAGTTAGTGACAGATGAAAGTGAAGGCGAAGAATTTTATCATTTGGATTGAAAAACAATGTACTAACAATGTACTGGGTTTTTTTTTATTTTTTTTATTTAATTTTTTTCAGTCTTAACTAGAAAAGAGCAATCTGTCATTTCAGGTTCATTACATATTGTCCAAAATTTTCAGGTTCTCTGGAAAGTGTTCAGTCTATAGGCATCATTCTGGCAGTCCCATCTTCTCATCCTCTCACAGAGGAAGGTGGTTTTAAGGGAATGAATGAGGGTTACGCTTGCTTAGCAGCAGCCTTAGCTGTTTTTTGGAACTCCTATACAAGTAAATAGAGTAAACTGCGCATGTTCGGCCCACTCACAGTAGCTTGTGGTCCTGATCTCTATGTAGATATGGATCCCAGAGGAGAGAACCATTTATGGCATATTCTGTACATGTAGCCATAAATACCGATGTATGACTATATTATGCAGAAATGCTTGTATGGTGCAGAGCGAAGCTCCTTAATACTCAGTGTGGTACATGTACTGCACCGACATGCCGTCAGGTCAGAGGCTGAGCTAACACCATAAGTAGCAGGTCTTCACTGTGGTCGCAACTAACTCCCTTAGATGGAACCATCACGGGCAACTGAAGCATCTAAGAAATTATTACCATTGTGGCTCCCCTCATTGGCTCCCCTATACTGTGATTGGTAGAGCTGATATTCTGCTATAGCATCCCAGGCCTGAGCTAGGCTCCCTGGTATGCCAAATTTACTTCTCCATCTTGATTGGCTGGCTGTCAGCCAGAATACACCGTATTACATTAGTACTGCAGTGTATTCGATCAGGGATCGGAAGATCTCATAATCTTATGAGATTAAAATAAAAAAAATGTTTAACATGTTAAAAAATAAAAACATTTCAAGTAACCAACAAAATCCAGTTACAAACATGTCCACCATCTATATAATGTAAAGAAATAAATCTAATTACATGTTTAATATTCCTGTATTCACCTGTACTATTATTTCTCCTACTCGTATAGCACCAACATATTCCACGGCGCTTTTCAGACATTGTCAGTTACTGTCCCATAAAGAGTTCACAATGTAAGTTCCCTGTCAGTGGGGGAGGGCCCGGAGTACTCAGATGAAATCATGGCGTATACTGGCAAAACATACAAACTCCTTGCAGATGTTGTCCTTGGTTAGATTGAAACCCAGGACTTCACTGATAAATGTAACAAATTTTGTATCCAACATGATGAAAAACCATACGAGATCAAAAACTCATATGTAGCTGTCACCCAGGTCCAGTTGCCTGTTTTGGGGTCAGAAAGGAGGCTCTAGATGTGACTGGACAATAAAATATGATGTAACAGCAGAATAGTATGTAACATCTCTGCCTGTTCGGGTTTCTGCGCCACCCTCTGCTCTCATGCTGCGGCCCAGGAGGCGTGTGCAGTTTGATAATTTGCTTAGAGTTTTTAGTTGCACTGTGTGAACACTGCTCTAGTTCTGTAATTGAATTTGCACCACACCCGTCTTCTGCCCTTGTTGCCTCTGTCCATTAAGTGGTTACATTTTGTCTTGCCCTGTGATTGTGAGTCTGCCTTCCTGTCAGGTCCAGAGCGGATTCATCTCCCCTATTTAGTCTTGGCTCACATTCACACTGGTGCTGGTTATTGCCTCGTGCTTGCTGGCTTCTCTTGCTGTTAATTTACTTGTATTCTTATCTTTGACCTCTGGCTTTTCCTATTGACTATTCTTTTGGACTTCGATTTGGCACTGTATTGCTTGACTGTTACCGAACCCTGGCTAGCTAACCTCCCTTTGTTGTTGTTTGTCTTGTCTGCGTTTTGTGTGTCACATATATAGGAAGGGATCGTTTTCGAGTTGCTGCCTATTACGTAGGATAGGGCCTGGCAATAGGAAGGGACAGTGGGGGGGCTTCAGCTTAGGGCTCACTGCCTCTTGTGCCCCTTCCTCCAGGGTTCTCCAGCAGCTTCTGGGGAATTGTCATCTAGCAATAAACACAGCACCTGCAGATATGGATGAATTTGGAGTATTACAGGGGATTTGGACAGTTCCTTAGCATTGTATGCAGATTTATTTGTTTTATTCTATTTTTCTTATTTTTCAAGCAGAGACATGTTATACAGGACAATACAACTTGGAACAGTATAATAAATCCATACAAGCAAGCAAAACATGCCAGCATTATACTTAAAGGGGCTCTATCAGCAAAATCATGCTGATAGAGCCCTACATATGCGTGAATAGCCTTTAAAAAGGCTATTCAGGCACCGTAAAAGTTATATTAAACTACCCCCCCCCACCCCCCGTTCTAAAATAAAACCCTAAAAAAGAATGTTATCTACTTACGCATCGTGCACGCTGGGCGGGCATTCAGGGTGCACCGTCTTCTTCATCAACGCCTCTTCTTCCTCCGATGTCCTGGGCACCTGCGCCGTAGTAGAAGCCGCATGCTACTGCGCAAGCGCCAAGGCCATTTTTTTTTATCAGTGTCCGCTCGCGAGCGCCGGAGGACGGGTCCGGAGGACATCGGAGGAAGAAGAGGCGTGGATGAAGAAGACACACCCTGAATGCCCGCCCACAGTGCACGATGCGTAAGTAGATCATATTCTTTTTTAGGGTTTTATTATAAAACGGGGGGGGGGGGGGGGTAGTTTAATATAACTTTTACAGTGCCTGAATAGCCTTTTTAAAGGCTATTCACGCATATGTGGGGCTCTACCAGCATGATTTTGCTGATAGAGCCCCTTTAAAAGGTCACTCAGCCTAAATAATTACCCACATTTTAAAAAGAGAACCTTTCACCACCAACCCAAACTTTTTGCATCAGGTCAAATTCCAAACCAGTTACCAAGAAGCTTCTGGAAAGGTCTTTATATTTAGAATTGGGGCTGGGTTATGCTATGCTAGCCAACCTTGTACTTGTTATCCTTTTATTTTAATTCACTTACATCAGTCATATGTGGCATCATTAATTCCCATTATCCTTAGCACCCACGGAAATACATTTGGTGTTGGAAGTGGGATAGTGAGTGATCAAAAATTCACCTACACATTCTGTATGAAAAATCATACTCCAAGACCCCTTCAAGTGAATGGGTTTGAAAAGCGAATGCCCGTGAGTGTTTTGTACTTGTCCATGGTGAAAACGTTTTTTTATCCGGACACAAAGTCGGACATGCAGGAATTTGTGTTCAGTTAGAAAAAAATCGGTTTTGCCACGAAGAGGTACAAAATGCTCATGGGCGCTCACTTTTCAAACCCATTCAAGTGACTGCCGGGTTTCCGTCTCCTGTCCAGTTTCTCGGGGCAGAAGACGGAAACCCAGCAGAATTGCTTAAAGTGCACACAGGTGCAGATGTGAACCCGCCCTGACATAAACAGTCAGTTTTTTTCAACTGACATCCATTGACTAATGCAGCGTTCACATTAGTGCCACTGTCCGCCCATAGGGTTTCCATCCTAATCCCCGGAAAAACCCCATAGGGGACGTCAGTTTTAAAACCCATTTATTTGAATGGGATTTTAAATCAAACCGCCGGTGTCCTTATGCAGCCTCTCCACGGTGAAATGTCTTTTTTTGCACAGACACAAAGTCGGACATGCAGCACCACCATGTGTAAATTTAAAGAACCATGGGCAAGCATCTTTCCCCATAAAAAGAGCGTAATTTTTGGAGTGTTTTAAATATTAAAATGCATAAAAGTGATTGTCAGAGCAGTGTGTGGTTAAAGTATGAGTTTATATCCACTGCATACCATTAGTTTTCCCATAGATGTACATATCACTGTGACATAGTTAGGTTTCTATGAGCCCTGACTGTGTAATGCACTATGTTTTAAGCCAATTTTAAGTTGTGTTTTATACTGAACTTGTTCAACCCGAAACAAATCCCGTAAATGTCCTATAATAAGCGAACAAGCCCCTCCTGATCCTCTTCCCTAACTCAGTACAGACAAAGACACAACACTCAGGATCTGTCATTTTATTCATTCTTTGGTAAAACAGGTAAAACAAGCAAAACCCAGAAAGAAAATAAAATCCAGGATCCACTCTGCGGAAAACCCAAATAAGGAGACGAGCTCCTAAATCTAGGGCAGTGGGTATCTAGTTGAGAGCAGCCAGGGGGGAGACCCAGGGGTACGAGGTGCAGAGAGGAACAATCGAGAGAAACAGCCTGCGACTCAACACCAGAGGGCATCAGATAAAAGGCCCAAGTGCTTGGGTAAGTAAGGTCCCTGCCAGATCACTGACCTGTCTGAGCCACTGGTTCCTGCCTGAGCCACTGACCACTAAAGGAACTAAAAATTAGAGTGAGGGAACCTGCTATCTCTTCTATATGACCCTCTGACGGCACTGGTCTCTCTGAGTGCAATGGTTGTCTCTCACACCTCAGTAGTCTCTCCCCTGTCTCTCATCGGTGGGGGTGGGGCAGGATAGAGGGGCGCAGTGCAGTGATTGTGAGCAGTGGATCCCCCAAATTACTTCATGGGGGTAGAGTCATTGCAGAGTACAATCTCCAGCTCCTTGCGGTAGAGTCGTCCACCATCACACAGCGACATGATACTCTGGCGATAGCCAGTCAGGCTCTGAATATTCACTTCCTGCAATGAGACAAGATTCACAGGAAAGAAGAATATTTATCATCCACATGTCACAGACTTAAAATAGTTCTTCAGAACATAATAAAGATTAACAAGCAGCCAGAGCATTGATGGGGGGTGCTGGGTCCAGGATGCTGGAGGAAGACATTAGGTATGAAGATATGACTGTCCTCATTGTGTCCATGCAGTGATTCTTTACTAATTGATTAAGGCTTCACAATGGAAACCCATGGCCAATTCAGCTGCTCACCTTGGAAACACTGGGCTCACCTGAGAACTGTTCAGTACACAATAATATTCACAGACAGCATACACTCCTGGATTTTGTGCTGTCCATAAATGATCTTTTTTTTTGCATCCATGAAAAACAGATAACTTTTTTTGTGGATTTTTCAAAGTCTCTAAGTTCATGAAAAGCGGACAGCACACAGTTAGGATCCATATACTGACTGTGACATCCAAGGATCCATAGAATTTAATGGGCAACTGGGGTCTGCAAGACAGACCAAAACAGAGCATGGCTTCATTATTTTTGTGGCCATTAAAATCAATGGGTTTCTCTGTAGGCAGATTATGAATAACACGGACACGACACAGCAAGACCCACTCACATCGGGGTTATACAAGCAGAACTCTGACCAGCCAAGGTTATCAGAAGGGTATCCTCAATTCAGGGCAAGTAGACAAAACGTTGGTCCACACATTTATTGGAGGGTGAATGGGCTTCTGGTCACCTACAACATGATTGTTCCTTAATCTGCCCCATTTGTGGCTCTGAGCAGTTGGTTTGCCTTTTGGCTAGTTCATCAAAATAACATGTCAGGCATATGTTAAGATGTCAGATAGTTGTTCAGATGGCAGATAGTTGTTGAGTTGTTAGGCAATGAAGTGGCAAGCAGCGGTCAAGGTATAAGGCAGATGTAGACGTGTCAGACTGTTGTTGCAATGACAAGCAGTGTCAAGGCGCAGGCATTTGTTGAAGTATAAGCAGATGTTGTGATGTCAGGCAGTTCCTGAGATGTCAGATTGTTAAGGCCATAGGCATTAGCTGTATGATGAAATAGTGGTTGAAGTGTAGGGCAGATGTGGAGGTGTCAGGCAGCTGTTAAGGTGTTAAGCAATTGTCAAGCTATCAGGCATTAGTTGAGGTATAAAGCACATGCTGTGATGTCATGCAGATGTTGCAGTGTCAATCTCAGTGATAGTGGTCGCTGAAATTCTGTCTGTTGTTCTAATCCTTCATCATTCTGACATTTCTTTGTAGAATCGTTGGCATGGATCTGCTGAACCTGCTCACACAAGTTATACCCCTGCTGTTCATGTGCACCCATTCAGATACATTTATTCCTTCTTTCATTATGTTACTATAAACCACATCCCCTCCATACATCTCTGACCTAATCTCCCGCTATCTGCCTACACATAACCTCTGATCCTATATAAATAAATAATAATAAACTCATCTTCTTTGGGTCATCCTTTAATCTGTCACCTTAGTAACTCACCTTCTTGTTTTTTTCAAAGAAATCCTTCAGCAAAGCATCCAGTTCATTTTCATCAATGTATCCATTTCCATCCTGAAACAAGAGTCAGAGGTCAGAGTTCACACTTCAGCAGGCTCTGCACCAATGTTTTGCTTTATCATTACCTTGTCATAGAAGTTGAATATTGCATTGAACTCCTCACAGCTGAGTTTCATACCCTGGCGGAATAAGAGAATAAAAGAGATTAAACCCAGGTAATTACCATAGTTATGTCCACAGGATTCAGACCAAAGATATAATCATCGACCCTACAAGAGAAGTTCACATGCTCTAGAGTCATTGCGGGGAAGGGTGTGCTTTCTCATGCATCGTGTTGCAGAAAATTTGTGACTGACAAACAGTTTCATTCATCCGACAAGGGCTTCCGGAAATCCAGGTGTCTTATGTTAATAGAACCGCATTCACATGAATGGAGCTGATAAGTATAAGCTTACAGTATAAGAATGTACCCTAAAATCCTATGCACACAACTGAATGTGCATCCAAGTTGGGGATGATTTTGCAGTAGAATGCACTCAGAGAACACTCGGGATGACATAGTACATCCAAGTGCATTCCATAGTGAATTGTCTTCTGTGGTGGTTTTCGATTTGTTCTGTTCCCATTAAACAGAGCAGGATAGGACCTACACTATTTTCATTGGAATGGACTGGACCATCGGACGCCCCCTTGGGTTACACACTCAGACATGTGCATGGAGCCTAAGGCATCCTGCACTTGACCGTAGTGGTTTTTACTGTCTGCACATACTGATCTGCAATCTGAAAAAAATATGTCCACATGTCATCTGTAATCACGTATCTACAATAAAACAGCATGGTCACACCGCTGCAAAAAAAATAAATGTCTGTGTGTATGGTCCCATAGACTTTAATAGGGCCTTACTATTATCCATATTGCGGGTAAAATGATTACCAGGCAGATGTCGGATTATTGTGCTGTGATTATAAGGAGCGGCACCTGTGTACTCATCACATGACCATGGACCGAAAATCACATGACCATGGTCAGAGTTTTATCCTCTAGAACGTACGGCTCTCCAGTTGTTGCAAAACTACAACTCCCAGCATGCATACCTGCTCTGCAATTCTTGGAACTCCCATGGAAGTGAATGGAGCATGCTGGGAGTTGTAGTTTCATAGCAGCTGGAGAGCCGAAGGTTCACTACCCCTGCTCTAGAAGTAACAAAATGAATGACAGCAAGCAGAGATCTAGAAAACCGAGAGGAATTGATACAGAAAGTATATTGGAAAATTGTATATCTTTTTATTGTACATTTGTTTGTCAATATTGGTCTGAAAGTGGCCGACCCCTTTAAATTAATAGAACATGATAGATCTTTATATGATAACATTTCTAAACTTTCCTGAATTTCTATGAAAGGAAATATGCAATAAGTTATCCAGCTAATTTATTGTATATTAATAAGTGTAGAATTTAATATTTAATCATTTTTCATGTTATTTTGAAGTTGATCAGTAACTATTTTTCTGACTCTACCAAATCTGATTCGACTCAAACTTTTACTCCACAGCTCTGCCTAGTGCTATACTAAATAAAAGAGACCAGCACTGGAAGAGGATCAGCCATACCTGAAATTTTAGTAAGAAGTTTTCCTGCACAGGGAGCAGCCTGTAATACAACATATAATGATCAGCATACAGCACCATCACTTTTATACGCGCTATCACTTTAACAGGGGGCTGAGCCTGACTATCCTTTAGGCTGAAGCCCCACATGGCGTAAACACTGCAGCAAAAACCGCGGCTTTTTACAGTCCATACAAAATGGATTGGATTCTAGCGAATCCCATCCACACATTGCAGAAAAATATGCGCAGTGGAGATGCTGCAGTTTCCAAAACCATTGCGATTTTGGAAATCGCAGCATGTCAATTATACCTATGGAAATGGTGGTGGTTTCCCTATGTAAGCAGAAAGGACTTTCTATGAAAAGAGTTGTTTTTTTGCTGTGGCCCACTATGTGGGGCCTTAGCTTTAAGATGTTATTTTTGTAAACTGTCATACAACTTGTTACGAGAGATGGGCAAACTCCCAAGATTTGTTTAGTTTTGTGATGCTTGGGTCACTGAGTCATTTCGGGTCAAAGAAGTTTAGTATGAGCCAGCAGTGAAATTATTATACTTCAGACTATAATAATCTACCACAATGTAAGTCGCAGCGGCATCTTAAGCTGGGTTCACACTAGCGTCGGTGTCCAACAGCTAGTGTCCGATGCTAATGTCCGCGCAAGATTTTAGCATCGGACACTAGCTGTGTCCGTTTACAATTTGCATTATTTTAAATGGGATATCCCATTTAAAATAATGCAAATTGTAAATGGACACAGCTAGTGTCCGATGCTAAAATCTTGCGCGGACATTAGCATCGGACACTAGCTGTTGGACACCGACGCTAGTGTGAACCCAGCCTTAGTTCACCCAAGACAAATCCCCAATTATTCTGTTTCATAAATGGTTCGGTAAAAAACAAACAATTTGGGATATTCGGGGCGAACACGGCCCATGTCTACTTGTGACATATAATGAAGCCTGCTTTTTACCTGGACATCTCAGACAAGCAGAGCTTCCCGTCTCCATTCAGGTCAAACATGCGGAGCTGCAAAAGACAGGATTATAGTATGAGCTCAGAGGCTCAGTATACAAGCACTAACCATCAGCCTCACACTGCATGTTATATAAAGTGACCGCTAAACATTCTGCTGTACTTCACAATACACATATACAGTCCTATGAAAATGTTTGGGCACCCCTATTAATCTTAATCATTTTTTGTTCTAAATATTTTGGTGTTTGCAACAGCCATTTCAGTTTGATATATCTAATAACTGATGGACACAGTAATATTTCAGGATTGAAATGAGGTTTATTGTACTAACAGAAAATGTGCAATATGCATTAAACCAAAATTTGACCGGTGCAAAAGTATGGGCACCCTTATCATTTTATTGATTTGAATTCCCCTAACTACTTTTTACTGACTTACTGAAGCACAAAATTGGTTTTGTAACCTCAGTGAGCTTTGAACTTCATAGCCAGATGTATCCAATCATAAGAAAAGGTATTTAAGGTGGCCAATTGCAAGTTGATCTCCTATTTGAATCTCCTCTGAAGAGTGGCATCATGGGCTACTCAAAACAACTCTCAAATGATCTGAAAACAAAGATTGTTCAACATAGTTGTTCAGGGGAAGGATACAAAAAGTTGTCTCAGAGATTTAACCTGTCAGTTTCCACTGTGAGGAACATAGTAAGGAAATGGAAGACCACAGGGACAGTTCTTGTTAAGCCCAGAAGTGGCAGGCCAAGAAAAATATCAGAAAGGCAGAGAAGAAGAATGGTGAGAACAGTCAAGGACAATCCACAGACCACCTCCAAAGAGCTTCAGCATCATCTTGCTGCAGATGGTGTCACTGTGCATCGGTCAACTATACAGCGCACTTTGCACAAATAGAAGCTGTATGGGAGAGTGATGAGAAAGAAGCCGTTTCTGCACGTACGCCACAAATAGAGTTGCCTGAGGTATGAAAAAGCACATTTGGACAAGGCAGCTTCATTTTGGAAACAAAAATTGAGTTGTTTGGTTATAAAAAAAGGCGTTATGCATGGCGTCCAAAAAGAAACAGCATTCCAAGAAAAACACATGCTACCCACTGTAAAATTTGGTGGAGGTTCCATCATGCTTTGGGGCTGTGTGGCCAATGCCGGCATCGGGAATCTTGTTAAAGTTGAGAGTCGCATGGATTCCACTCAGTATCAGCAGATTCTTGAGAATAATGTTCAAGAATCAGTGACGAAGTTGAAGTTACGCCGGGGATGGATATTTCAGCAAGACAATGATCCAAAACACCGCTCCAAATCCTCAGGCATTCATGCAGAGGAACAATTACAATGTTCTGGAATGGCCATCCCAGTCCCCAGACCTGAATATCATTGAACATCTGTGGGATGATTTGAAGCGGGCTGTCCATGCTCGGCGACCATCTAACTTAACTGAACTTGAATTGTTTGTCCAAAATACCTTTATCCAGGATCCAGGAACTGATTAAAAGCTACAGGAAGCGACTAGAGGCTGTTATCTTTGCAAAAGGAGGATCTACTAAATATTAATGTCACTTTTCTGTTGAGGTGCCCATACTTTTGCACCGGTCAAATTTTGGTTTAATGCATATTGCACATTTTCTGTTAGTACAATAAACCTCATTTCAATCCTGAAATATTACTGTGTCCATCAGTTATTAGATATATCAAACTGAAATGGCTGTTATAAACACCAAAATATTTAGAACTAAAAATGATTAAGATTAATAGGGGTGCCCAAACTTTTTCATAGGACTGTATATCACACTGAGGGTAAGTTCACACAGGGTTTTTTGGTCTGGATTTTGATGCGGAAATCCGCCTCAGAATCTGGACCAAATAACGCCTCCCACGCCTAGCCGAGACTGGATGCCGATGAAGTGCCCCAGAATCCAGTTGCAGCATTCAGCTGTGGAATCTGCGGCAAGATAGGGCAACTCGCTTCTTTTTTCCGCGAGCGGGAACAAACCACTAGCGGAAAAAAGAAGTGAACAGCTCACACTGAAGTCAATGGGTGTTTATTGGAGCCAGATTATGAGGCGGATTCCGCGTCAAAATGCAGACCAAAAAACCCTGTGTGAACTTACCCTGATACAATCACTACAGTCTTTTTGTACTTACTATAGACTGAGTATATGCTATATTGTACTCACTAGTCTGCTTGTACTTTGTGTAGCCTGCCTGTACTGTGTGTATTTTACTTGTACCCAATATAGTTAGGTATACCCTTTAAATTATTTGTGCATGCTCAGCTATGTACGGTCTCTATATTCTATACAGTACATGCATATACTCTATACCAGGGGTCTCAAACTCGCGGCCCGCGGGCCGCATGCGGCCCCCCGAACAATTTTGTGCGGCCCGCACAAGCCTAGGGATGCCGGATCCAAGTTGAATCCGGACGTTTCACCATTTTGCCCACAGGCAGTTTTATATACTGCCGGAAAGCTGACAGTGCGCTGAGTTCAGCACACTGTCGGCTTTCCCGATGTGGGCCCAGTGTGAAGAGCTTACGGTCCGGTACCGTAGCTCTTCTATGGTCAGAAGAGCGTCTCTGACACTCAGTCAGAGACGTCCTTCTTCACAGCACAGCCAATCGCGCTGTGCTGTGAGAGCCGGGAGGCACGCCTCCTCCCTCCCTGATAATGCTCGTCTATGGATGAGTACTGCGAGCAGAGGGAGGGGGCGTTCCTCCCGGCTCTCACAGCACAGCGCGATTGGCTGTGCTGTGACGAAGGACGTCTCTGACTGAGTGTCAGAGACGCTCTTCTGACCATAGAAGAGCTACGGTACCGGACCGTAATCTCTTCACACTGGGCCCACATCGGGAAAGCCGACAGTGCGCTGAACTCAGCGCACTGTCAGCTTTCCGGCAGTATATAGAACTGCCTGTGGGCAAAATGGTGGAAGGTCCTCTTTAAACATTGAGGTGGAATGAAGGGGCTCATGACACTGGGGGCAGACGAAGGGAGGGGGGAGAACGGCATGACACTGGGGCAGAAATGGAGGGACATGAATCTGGGGGCAGAGATGGGGGGGACATGAAACTGGGGGCAGAAATGGAGGGACATGAATCTGGGGGCAGAGATGGGGGGACATGAATCTGGGGGCAGAGATGGAGGGACATGAATCTGAGGGCAGAGATGGGGGGACATGAATCTGGGGGCAGATGAAGGGTGTATATGTAACTGGGGGAAAGATGGAGGGGGGACATATAGTTTACGGGTGACTGTAGGAGGATTATACAGTGTGGGGGCACATGAAAAATGAATGGGCGGAGTCAACATAAAAGTGGGTGGAGCTAAATTTGCCGCGGTGCGGCCCACCGACTGGCTGGGATCTTGCTCTGCGGCCCACATGCTGAGTTGAGTTTGAGACCCCTGCTCTATACAGTAGTCTAGGCATACTCTTTACACTGTACCTGTAGACTCTATATTGTACTTTTACTCACTATTGTCTCTCTACAGTTCACCTGTACTCTATATAGTTAGACTGTTCTCTGTATAGTTTGCATATACATTGTATTGCTGGGGTGTACTCTCTATACACTACCTGTAGTCACTAGAGTTTGGATATAATCACTATAGTTGTGTGTTTTCTGTAGTGGTGTTGTAGTTTGTTATGTTGGGGTATACTTACTGTAGTCAGAGTATACTCTTTATTATAATCATGGGATACTCCCCCAAACTCTTTATTAGTGTATTTTTAATAATCAGAGGTATCCTATCAATTGTCAGGGTTCGCTCTCTAGAATAAGGGTGTAATTTCTAGGCTCAAGATGTACTCACTATAGTCTGGGTGTACTCATGAAGTTTCTTTTCATCAAATGGTCGGTTTGCTTTCTTCAGCAGATCAGACAGGAATCCCTAAAGGCATCAGAAAAGAAATGTCATCAGATATATAACATGGGCGTGTATCACAGTTATTAGATGGGAAAGGAAGAATCCATTTTGACATGGGGAACTGTGAGGCAGTTATTATATTAGGCAAATGCGGAAAACATTATGTAGAGGCACATGGGGTAGTTATTACACGTATGGACATTAGTTAATCATTACATGGGGGGACATGGGCCAGTTATTACATGGGGAGAATTGGCCAGTTATTATATGGAGGACTTAGGACAGTTATGAGGAGGGACAAGGACCCTATTACCCTGCAGGTCTTCTGTTCTCACCTTTAGTTCATTGGCTTCAATGTAACCACTTCTGTCTGTGTCGTATTTCCTCCAGGCCTGAAATGGTATTAACAAATGAAATATCTGCCTGCCCAATGTGGTAGAAAGCAGCAAGTAAGGGCTTATTCACATATTTGATTACAACAGATTACACATGGCATTATTAAATGAGAGACATATTTTGTCCTAAGTTGACATGAAAAATGGATCAAACTTTTTAACAAAATTGCTATAATTGTCAGTGCTCTGGATCTGTGAAAAACAGTCAGCACATGAGGCATCTGAGTTCTCTTTGATTTTCATGGATCCATACATTAAAATGGGGGTGACTAGTCCGCAAAACAAAGCATGCCTGTTTTTTTAATGGACCAGTCTTAGCGGAAAAAAAAAATGTCTGAGCAGAAACATACAATTAACTGCATCTGTGTGCTTTCCACAGGGAACACAGACAGCAGATGTCCATTAAAGACAGATGTCTGAATAAGCCCTAATAGTGAACCAACAATACAGATAGGTGTGTACAGGTGGGGTGTAATGTAATACACTAGACGTGAGTGCATCAGGAGAATTTTTATAGGTAGGGTGTACTGTGGTGCAGTACAGGTGGGGTGCAGTGCGTTACAGCAGAGGAGAGCATGTACTATGGGGAATGTAATGTGCAGTACAGATAAGTGTGTACAGATTGAATGTACTGCAGTTGTGGTGAGTGTGAGGCCTCTTGCAGACGACCATGGCCGTGATCAGTGTGCTATTCATTTCTATGGGCTTGTACTCACAGCCAGCTTGAAGCACACAGTGTGCAACCAGCCTAAGTATATACCAATGTATGTGTAGTGCAGTAGAGGAGAATATGTACAGGTAGAAGTGAATTTACAATTAGAGGTAATGTGTGGTGTAGTGTTGTGGAGTACAGGTGAGTGTGTTTAGGGTGGATTTAGAGTGGTGCAGTAGGGATAAGTATGAATGGGGGATAATGTGGTGCCGTAGATAAGAGTATGTACAGATGGAGTGTAGTGTGATACACTAGGAGTCAGCATACACATGTGTAATGTATGTAATGTAAGGTGTAATGTGCGTAGGTGTGGTGCCATATATTATGTACGAGCTTAGTGTAGTGTGGTGCATTAGAAGCAAGTCTGTACAGATGTGGTGTAGTGTGTGCATAAAGTACCTCCATAAATTCAGTGCTGGAACCGGCGTGTTGCCTGAAGCAGAGCAGGAAATTTTCTTCTGTCGGCAAAATCTGAGCCAACTAAGAGGAGAAAATGTAGATAAATTAACACAATGATGCGTGCAATGGATGGTATACTCAGCTGTACACTTTACACACAATTGGCATCGCTCAAATTACAGGGTCAAACACAGCAAAACCCAATTCCTCTTCTGCAATCTTGTCCATCTCCTCACAACATCTCAAGCTGGAGGTGAGATCTGCACGCTGTGGTGCCTACAGGATGAGGAACTACTATGTCTCACCACCCCTTCTTGAGGATCAGTACCGAGGAATTGTACTTCCAGCAATACACTACACTGCAGAGGACTCACCTCAGACATCTCAATGCGACCATCTGCATTCTTGTCATACTTCTGCATGAACTCCTTTAGCTTCTCTCCAATGTTTATGCTGGACCCTTCCTAATCACAGAACAGGAAACAATGTCAGTTCATGGTGTGCTGCTTCATATTACCAGTAGAGGGCACTAGCAAACACAGACAAAGAGGAAGCGTCGCACCTGTCCTCAGACGTTCTCTCCCATTGTGATCCACATATGGATTTAGCTTTAAAAAACTGAATGCAAGAACCTGGGGAACATTTATCAAGCCATTTGTGGATTTTATGTCTAAGTTTGCCCCTATTTTCTTGTTTTTTGGGAGGACTTGCAAGATTTACTATTCATTTTCCTGTTTTCTCAACAAATTCACTCTCCTTGTCATTTTGAGATATTGTCAGGAAAAGGAGGTACGGCGTATTTTGAATAATATATTTTTTCAATACATTTACATGTGTTTCTGTTTTAAAATGCTCAGAATAGGCACAAACGCACTATAGTACATGGGTAGTGTAAAAAATCCCATCATATCAGACAACACTGGAATCACATTTCCGTTTTGCACAAGATTTAGGATGCAGTTGATAAATTAGGTGCAAAAATTGGCAAGAAGAAAAAAGGAGCCAACAGAAATGCACTAATGATAAATAAACCCACAAACTTACACTGCAGCAGGAGGTTCAGACCTAAGAAGACCTGCCATTCAAGGATATGAGAAGCTGGGTGCCCATAATGATAGCTGTATTGGTTGTATCCAGCTTTCCTAGAAAAAGGACCTTTGGGGGTCATTTTACTTGGAGGAGATATTGTTATATGACTGTTTCTTACCACTCCAGCTCCTCTCCTTGCAGCTTCCAACTCCTGGAAGAAATTCTCCAGCTCCTTCCCTTCAATGTACCCGTTTCCTGGAAAGATGAGAAGCAATGAGAGTGTCACCACCAGCACTAATGGTTGAAGACACAACAGGTCTGGTCCACTTCCTACTAAAAATTAACAGATTGTTTGCCACCTCTAAAGCAGAAATTCAGCTGCTCTCATGTCACTTCTTCCTAAAACATTCCATAAACCTAACAAATCCCATAAACTACATGTTTACCCGGAATCACAATTTCCCCTTTAATCATCCACAGGACGCTCAGTCTGGGGAGATGTTGGCAGGGACACTGTTCAAGAGGTCTGAAAAGCCCAATGAAATAGCTCATCTGATAGGTAATGTCACTGTCAGCCTATAAGATATTAGCTGTTTTAGTGTTGCTGCAAATTAAGATATACTAATACCGCCCACTTGGCTAATATACTCTAATCTGAAACAACATTAAAAGGGTTTATATTTTTGGAATGGTTGAACAGATCTGGATAAACAAAACAACAAAATGCTCAAGGTGACACCACCTATTAGATGATGTATGACTTTCGGCTTTTCAGACCTGGTGAATAGTCCCCTTTAAAGGGATGTGTCCCTACACAGTGTGACACTGACAGCAGGGAATGAACAATATCAGTGCCGACAAGCGCCCCTAGTGGTCAATTTATTCAGAAATTTCCAGGACACTGCTTCCAGATTTAAAGGGGACCTTTCGCCATCTCTACAGCAATTTGCATCCCTCGATATGTGCTACTCCAGTGATTCCCATCCAGTTGGAGTTTTTTCTGTATCCCACACGGATTTGGAGCAATCATTTTGGATATTTTCAGCAGATCTATGCTCCCTACTGTTGCTGCTCCAGTCCAGGACAGCCCACATGACAATAGAGAGCCAAATTAGCATATTGGGAGCTGAAAATAACTGCACTATTTACTCAGGAACAGAAGAGGGCTCAAAAAAAAAAAATTCTAACAGCATAGGACTCAGAGAGCAGAGCCTGTTGAAAGATGCAAAGAGCTGGAGTTTTTGGAGGTGCTGAAATGGTCTCTTTAATAAAGCAGGCTCCAGAAATGTTATATAATGGGATAGACAATATTAACTAAAACAGACATGTCAGGAGGGGTGACAAGTGCTCTTTATCTATTCCAGCATGATTAACATAACTAAATTGTGGATCTCTAGTGTCAAACAATCAGTTGTTGCCTCCTTAACCCTACAGCTATAGTGTACAAGGGCCCTGCACAGTTCTCCAGATATAGTCTTTCTTTCAGCAGAATTTTCTGCTTTTTTTTTTTTTTAAATTCAAACAATTTTCTGCTTTTGAGAGGGGTAAACCAAATCCTTGATGCTCTAGGACTGGGCAGCAAAGAACAGGCAGATATTTCTATCTTGTAGATGTACAGGAAAGCTAGGGTGTAAAGGCATAATAGGTCATTTTATTAGAACAAATGAGAGGTCTTATCTGGGGACACACCGTACGAGGACAGGGTTCTAGGGTGACAGAGTCATACCTGAGAACATACTAGGGCAGTATTGAGGGGATAATATCTGGAAACACACAAGACAGTATTTAGGGTGAGGGTTAATATTCTGGGTACACACTGAGATAAATTTTGAGACACACTGGGCAGTATTTAGTGTAGATGTGATATTCTGAGGACACTAGGGAATAAGATTCTGGGGTCAGGATATTACTGTGCAGCATTTGGAGCTATGTGTGATCACAGATTTCTGAACTAAGGGGATCATATCTGAGTAAACACTTAGGCAATATTAGGGTCAGGGGTAATATTTTGTAGACACACAGGGACAGGATTCTGGGATGAGATGCAGTATTTTGGGCTAGGGTTAATAATCATGGTGGGGTAGGATTCTGGGTTGAGAGGTACTGGAGCAGCATTCAGGGTGATATTCCTCGGGACCCATCAGGCATAAACTGAGCCGCAGCTGTGCTACTGTTTTCAATGTCATCTCAGAATTTCCCCCGTGTTCTCTAATCTCTGGTGATTTCTCTTCTCGCCGGGGACTTGGAGTCTTTTCACTAATCGTTGAATTTGTAAACAAACACCAGGGAGAATTTGAGATGGGGGCTGGTGATCAAGAATTTCTATAGCGAAGGATCAGACGTTATATGTGCTGCACCCCACCAGCTCACAGTGGCCCTTTTATCTCCCCTGACTTGCTGTTGGGAGAGAAGTACTCTATACATCAAGCTAAAGGTAAGGATTTGAATTTTCCGATCATATCTCTGTGCCCCCCATGTTTCTAATTACTGGGACCTCACACCTATCACCATCATCCTGCCAGTCATATACGACCCTGTGTCTCCTTACTTTCATTCACAGATATCTCATATAAGTGACTGCTAATATAGTGTGAGTGTGTGTGTGTGTGTGTGTGTGTGTGTGTGTGTGTGTGTGTGTGTGTCTGTATGGAGGGGGTAACAGGTGTGATATGCAAAGAGGAGCATGGAGGCTGGTGACTGCTGCTGATGGTTAGGGTGTTACAGTTTGGAGAACTCTTCCTGGTGTAGGTGATATGAGTAGCATGATCCAATGTCCAGAGAACTTTTGGCATCGGTGGTCAAGCTGGCACTGTCAAGTGTCCAAAGGGTGCCTGATTTTGGTGGTAAAGGTGGGAGGTTCCAGTATATGGAGTATGTCTGGTATTGGTGGTTAGGGTTCAGTGTCCAAAAGACTGCCAGTATTATTGGTCAAGGTTTCACAAAAGCAGGATTTCTGCTGTCAGTTGTCAGGATGGTATTGTTCAATATCTGGAGAACTCCTGGTATCAGTGGTTATGGTGGCACAGCCCAGTGTCTGAAGGACTTCTGGTACTGATGGTCATGGTGGTATGGTCCATAGTCCACTAGACTCCTGGTTCCAGAGGATTCCTGGTTATAGTGGTCAGGGTGGCACAGCTGAGAGTCTGGAGAATGCCCTGAGGATCAGGAAAGCACCAGATGACTCCTGGTATCAGTGGTCATGATGCCATGGTTCAGTGTCTTGAAGAATTCTGGTGATGGTGGTCAGAGTAGTATGGTCTAGTCTCCTGGTATCAGCACTCAGGTTGGTATCTTTTAAAGTCCAGAAGACTACTGATATTTGTAGGTCAGGGTGGTTCTGGAGGATTCCTGATAGTGGTGGCCAGCGTGACATGTTCCAATGTCTAGTGGACTCCTGATATTGGTAGTCAAGATGGTGTGGTCCAAAGACCCATTCTATCATTATGTAATGTCCTGTTATAGGGATGCAGTGTGCGGGAGAGTGTAAGGACAGGGACTTTTAACCCTCTAATTCCCTGCAGGGAGGTGTGTGTAGGGGGGGGGGAGCATTTGTGGGGTACTAAACACAGGGCAGTTAAAGTTTGGGGTGTGAGTAGCTCTTACCATCAGAGTCATAATGTTTCCATATATCCAGGAACTGGGAGGCTGTGAGCTCGGCCAGGTGCAGATACAGAGGCTGCTGCTTGTGTGCCATCATTCCCAGTGAGAGCAGCAAGTGATGTAGCTTCAGCGCGTTCTCTCCAGTGATTCACATCTACCCCGCGCTGCTCCTTTATATACAACTCTCCGAGGCTGCAGTGCGGGATCTTTCCCACAGAGGGCGGTGCTGAGCCGCACTCCTCGCAGATGGTGACACCGCAGTGGTGGATACCTGGAGCCGCTGTACAGTGATGGAGAGACAACACGATAAGATGGGAGTGCGGAGCAGTGTGCCACAGTGCAGGTGTCCAGCCATGGCACCCAGAGCTATGCAGGACACGTGTATTCTGTACACTGAGGACCAGTCCTATAGATGGGACATGTATGTGAGGCAGCTCCTCTGGGGGAACTAATGGAACTGGCTAGTAGGAAGAAGCTGCTGGACAAGACTGGGTGTTAGAATGTATCTATAGCAACCAGACTGACAGAACTGATAGATGAAATGTGCTGAGCTGACTCTCATTCAGCCTCATTTATAATGCACATTCCTGGACTCTTATAGTGAGTGGTACAGAAAGTAAGAAGCTATGACTGGTAATATGACAGGAAACTGACAGAAGGTTGTGTGTCTGTAGTCAGGTCAAGAAGCAGCTACAAGAGCCCATACATAAATGTGGTGTACAGTTATGAACATGGTGTGATCATTAGCCTGTGGTGTCTGCTCACAGATAGTTGTTAGTCTGTGCCGGACCAGTGTCCACCAGTAAAAGTCAGATGGTCCAGCAGGGCCGGCTCCAGGTTTTTATGGGCCCTTGGGCGACAGAGCCTCAGTGGGCCCCCTTGTAAAGGAGGCGGGGGAGTCGAGACACTGTGCGTCACAGATGAAGCGAGTGACGTGACGCAGGAGTGTGGCGTCACCAACGCCATACCTCCCAATTTTTAAAGAGTAGAAAGAGGGGCAAAATGTGTGGCGCGCTCTGCGTGCCGTGGAAAATTTGTCTCCACCCACTTTTATGTTGACTCCGCCCATTCTCATTCATTTATCATGTGCTCCCACACAG
This sequence comes from Leptodactylus fuscus, assembly GCF_031893055.1. Taxonomy (NCBI): domain Eukaryota; kingdom Metazoa; phylum Chordata; class Amphibia; order Anura; family Leptodactylidae; genus Leptodactylus; species Leptodactylus fuscus. The sequence continues at coordinate 77,883,261 of NC_134271.1, read as the reverse complement.
TATAATCCTCCTACAGTCACCCGTAAATTATATGCCCCCCCCTCCATCTCTCCCCCAGTTTCATATACACCCTTCCTCTGCCCCCAGTTTCATGTCCCCCCCTCCATCTCTGTCCCCAGTTTCATCACGTTCTCCACGCCTCCCAATAGAGTGCAATGGGTTCCGCTAGCGGAAAAAAAGCTTCCTTCAGGCAGATTCCACCTGCAAAAACCAACGCAGTCAATGGGAGGCAGAAAATCCACGTGAAATTGGCAAAACCACATGGAAAAACCGCTAGCGGTTTTTTCAAGGTCCGTACACTGTGCTGAAAAAAAAAAAAACATTTCCTAATTCCTGAAGTCGATTTTTTCCTTGCCAAAATCCTTGCCAAAAAACTCAGTGTGAATGGACCCAAAGGGTTCATACACTTGGAGGAAAATGGTGAGGAATTTGGTGTTGAAATTTCCACACTGAAAAAAAACCCTCCACTAGTGGAAAAAAAGCTAGCAGAACCCATTGAAATCAATGGGAGGCTTTTTTTTTCAGCGTGGAAAATTCCACACCAAATTCCTCACCATTTTCCTCCATGTGAATGGACCCTTATTGTTTCTGTCCTGGGGCCCTGTCAGGAGCCTCCTGCCTGTCTGTCTCTTGCCTTGAACTAGGGCCCTCTTAGCTCTGTGAGCCAGGGATATGTGCCCACAAAGCAGAAGACATCAAGCAACAACAAAATGTTGCTTATTGGGCACCCTTAGGCTAGGTTCACATCTATGTTGGAGACTCTGCTGCAGATTCCGACTAAAATCGTTGGAGAGAAGAATCCTACATGAGGGACTTTTCTCTCTGTCAGTTTCAGTATAAAGCCGGCAGAAACATGATGGACACCTGGCAAACCCAATTATAGTCTATGGAGGTCTGAGGGTAACTCCTTTTTTAGCGGATGGACTCTTCGTAGTTCGGGTCCCCATGCGGACCAATGCTATTGTGAACCTAGCTTCTAGTGTGATTGAGAAGATACAGCCCAGCGAAGGATACTGTTTGGCCTGACTCCGCACCTAGATGTCTTCTCAGCGGTTCAGTGTCTACAGTATATAAAAATAAACTGGGTAGTTCCTTAAATAATCTACCCTGTTTATTGTACTGATGTATAGCCTTGTTGAAATTCTGTATGGTGGGTACCAGTATGCAGTACGACAAGTATATTGGCATACCAGGGTGAGCTGAGGGCACAGATGGCTCAAGGGCCCATTGGAAGATTTACTTGTGCACCTGTGGACCAGTCCAAGCCTGTTGCTGGCGTACCAAACAGCACCATTCCCAGCACCATTGGTCTGAATAACATTAGCGGGTGATATACTGTACATGAGTTTTATTTACTTACAGAAAGTGACTATTTGGTTTATTATAATCAGTTGTTAGTATTTCATATTAAAGGGGTTGCCCAGTATATTTTAGTGCTGGGGTAGAAGGCTTGGGAAGGTGAAACCCCATACTCATCTGTTCCTAGCACTCCAGTGTTCCCCACCGATGTTTGGTCCAGCAACATCCAGGGGCTTGTTTCCAGCAGAGGTCCTTGGCACATGTGACCGCTGAGGGCAATCATTGGCCTCAGCAGTCACAGGAGAGGATCCAGGACATCACCAGTGATGTATGAAAGTGACATCCTGGGTCCTTTCCTGAGACCACTGATTGCCCTCAGCAGTCACATACAGTGAGGACTTCTGCTGGAACAAGCCTCCAGGCGCCACTGGATCAGAGAAGTTTGACCTTCCCAGGCCACCTGCCCCAGCACTAAAATATCCTGGACAACCCCTTTAAGTCCTTTGTCAACAATGCCAATATCTACAACTATATCATACTGGCCTGACTTATAAAATCATCAGATATGCATGCATCATACTGCTCTGGCCTATGACATCAGCAGACATATAAATTTAAAGGGATTCTACCACTAAAACAACATATTTATATTTACCACATCAGAATAGCCTTAAGAAAGGCTACTACCTTGCTCAATCGCCTCCGGCCCGCCGTTCCGTAGAAATACCGGCTTTTACCAGTATGCAAATGAGTTCTCTCGCAGCAATGAGGGCAGGCCTCAGCGCTCAAACGGCAATGGGGGCGTCCCCACTGCTGCCAGAGCTCTCTCCAGCGATGCCTCCATCTTCAACAGCAACCGCGTCTTCTTCCAGCTGGGGTCACACTCCGCTGTTGTGCGCATGCGCAGTACGCAGGCCGGGTTCATGTGACATCAGAGACGTCAGACAACTAGGCCTGAAGCCTGCCTGGATCGTGGAGAGGTAAGTAACAGTGATTTTTATTACCTCTCTCCGGCCTCCAATCATTATACTCGGGGGTCTGCAAAGACCCCTGAGTATAATAATAGTCTTTGTGGGGCCCGCGGTGTCACTTACCAATCCCAGCCCAGCCAGGATCGGTAAGTAAATAGGGCCCGTTACCGGCTGGAGTAACTCCAGCCGGTAACGGCCTATTAAGAAAAAAGAAAAAAACGCAGCGGTATCGGCTGTCGACGGGCCCCTAAGGTCCCGGGCAATGTGGTAGCCGCTACCACATTAGTTACGCCTCCTTGACTTGCTATACATTATGTCCCTGGGATTCCCCAGTTGGAGGAATACCATAGAACTACAAACTTGGATCTTATATATACCTTTCCTCATATTAGTCAGCACTTATATGTATTTATGCATATTCTATGATTTATTGTAGAGTCTAATGAAGGTCTGTTGTCTGAAATGTTCACACATCTCTAATTCTAGTTGTATTTTGTTATCTATGTACTTGGATTATTGAATTTTTGGATACACTGACGTACATTAGCGTTTCTTGGATGTATTATTCACAATTGATAAATACACCGAACCAGTGATTAATAAGCTTTCATATCTGCACTTTTGAGTGTGATATATATATACTGTATATACTGCTAGTACAATACTTGCGGCTTTGCTCGCAGAAAATATATTAAATTTTTAGTTATGTTAGCTAAAGTAAAATTTTCAATGTCACACTGAAATCTTTTTTTCCACTTTAAATTTGCATTATTTTGGCATTTTACTAATTTGTTGTAACATTGATGTGTACAACTTTTTTTCTTTTTTTTTTTAATTTCACCATTTTTATTGATTGTACATATTCAATACATATTATGTAGGATAAACTATTACAACTATTTTTTTTTATCAAAAATTTAAATTTATGCACCTTACACAAACATATAAAACATTTACACCCAATTAACAACATAGTGCAACCCTTCCCCCCTCCCTCTAGTCAGTTTAATCTATAAGAAGTTCACGGACAAATGAATAAAATTGCTTTACGGTTAAACAGCTATCTATTGTGGTGCTTTTTGGTAAACAATGTTTCTGGTTTTACCTTTAGGTAAATATATGAAAAGATTTTAGGAGTTATCCACTCTAGAGCAAGCAACGTACAACTGTCCATGTGAAAAACACGAACTCTCCAAATTAATGCTGGCTACTTTAAGTGATTGACCTTGTGCCTTTCCGGGCCGTGGATTCTACAGCTCAATAGACTTCTATGGAGCCTGCAAAATTCACAGCTTTGTGCACAAAGAAGTCTATGGAACTGCTAAATCCATGGCCTGCGGGCCCATGAAAAATACTATAGTGTGCAAATAGCCACTAAGAATACCAGACGTGTTTTGTCCATGCATGCATGTATGTGTGTGTGTGTGCACGCATGTGATCCATGTTTATGTATGCATGTGTGTGTGCATTCACGTGTGTGATCCGTGTATGTGCGCATGTGATCCATGTGTTTGTGCGTGCGCAGTGCAAGTATCCATGTGTGCAGTAGTTGTGTGAGTATGCATGTGCTCTGTTCGTCCGTGTACGTAGTGTGCATCCATCTGAGTGTGTTTGCATGCATTTGTGGTCCGTGTGTGTGTGTGGTATTTGTGGGGTGGTGTTTGTGTTGTGAGTGTCTATAGTGGTTGGTGGTTGTGTGATGTGTTGTGGCATTTGTGTGGTGTTGTGCTTGTGGGTTGGTGTATGTGTGCTGTGTGTGTGATGTTTATATGGTGTTTGTGAAATGTTTGATTGCTGTGTGTGGTGGTGCGGCCCCTTTAGCAGCGACTATTCGGTGCCATTGCTATAATCCGTCCCTGTCAGTCACAATTGTTGTTTTCCCCTTATCACTTTCACTTTCACCTTCACATTTCCCCATTATATGTATAGGGCTTAACTTCTGGGTCCCCAGTCTCATGATGGGGGGGGGGGGGGATGCTAGCGGGATGTAACATGCGCAGTATTCTGCTCCTGTGGGTGGAGAGGGGGCATGCCAAATTTCACCCAAATCGGGCGAGAACTGTGGATTTGTACAGAGCGGACCACTACAGATTTTGAGTTCCATAGATATAATTAGATAAACATATATCATTCTGCCCTGACCTGTGATATCATCAGACATACCTACCCCACATTGCCCTGACCTGTGACATCATTAGATATACATATATCATTCTGTACTGATCCATAGCATTTTCTTTTTGTTTGTTGTTTTGTTTTTTTGACATTACATTTTTGTTCAAAGAAAACTTATTTATTGTAGATAAAACTTGAAAATATCTCCATTGTTTAACAATGGGTGAGAGATATCTTCTTGGCCTGATCTTCTGTGAAAGAGTAGGAATGAAGATAAGGAAGATAGGGAGTTGAGGTACAGGTCAACAGCATTTTTGGGGCCAAAGATATTTCAACGAATTTAGGGTAACTTTGGGGTGCTGATTCTGAATATGTCATCAGTTTTGCCAGATTGGCTCAAGTTTTTGAGATTTGAGATTCCATGTTAGGATACTCCCATTTTCGTTTCTTAGGGTGCATGAACACTGAGTAACGCCGGGCGTGTATGAGAGCCGTACACGCCGGCATTACAGCAGACTGCCGAACACTTCCCATTCACTTCAATGGGAGCGCTCGTAACAGCGGCGTTTACGAGCGCTCCCATTGAAGTGAATGGGAAGTGTTCGGCAGCCCTGCTGTAACGCCGGCGTGTACGGCTCTCATACACGCCCGGCGTTACTCAGTGTGCATGCACCCTTATGCTTATTGAATCCTTGCACTTGCACTGCACAGAAATAACAGTCATCATGATGATTTTTTTGCTCTCTCCACACCATTGGAACACCAAATTTGAAGCTTTTTCTTTGTCCTTTGCTCCATTTTCGTAATAATTCGATACATGCTTTGCACACTATGTGTGGTGCCCAAGACTTGTCTTGGTCCCCAAGCATAACCTCAAAATAGGCCAAATACACTTTTTTTTATGAAGTCTGTTATGTTTCTTCTATGTTTTTGCAGTGTATATTCACTACAAATGTAACAGAATGAGTCTGGATCGTTAAGACAACTTCTTCTTGATGAGTTCATGCTTTTCATTGGAAAACAGACAACAACATAAAGTTAGTGCAAAAATCAAGCTATGAACAAACTTTTAGAACACTAATTAACAAAAAACTATATTGAGAACTGCTCAGTTCAAGTACTAATCCAAAGAAATTAATGAGATGATGCGTCGCATTTACCAACAAGTGCTATAAATAAGATACCAAAAATCTCAAAAACTTGAGCCAATCTGGCAAAACTGATAGCATATTCAGAATCAGCACCCCAAAAATACCCCAAATTCATTAAAATATTTTGGACACCAGTAATTTTTTTTTTTTTTGTTGACCTGTGTTATCATTATTTATTTTAAGAGCACCATTAAGCAAGTCCATGGTGCATTACATTTGAAGAGGGTTTACATACAAAACACAAAATAAACACATACAAAAACAAGTGCAATAGACTAACTTAGTGACCAACTGGTAGGGTGCATGCACACTACGTAACGCCGGGCGTGTATGAGAGCCGTACACGCCGGCATTACGGCAGACTGCCGAACACTTCCCATTCACTTCAATGGGAGCGCTCGTAACAGCGGCGTTTACGAGCGCTCCCATTGAAGTGAATGGGAAGTGTTCGGCAGCCCTGCTGTAATGCCGGCGTGTACGGCTCTCATACACGCCCGGCGTTACGTAGTGTGCATGCACCCGTAGAGTGTAATAAAGGACCTTACCTTCAAGGGCTCACAATCTATTAGGGAAGTAGGAGAGACAGTAGGGAAGGGTAGAAACTGTTCGGATGCATGGTGTAGTGGCAGCAGGTTATTGAAGGTTGTAGGTGTTCTGAGAGAAATGATGAGTCTTCAGGGACCTCTTGAAGGTTGTGATTGTGGGTGACAGTCTTATATACTGTAGTAGCAAGTTCCAGAGTAAAGGGATGCATGGAAGACATCTTTGATGCGGTTGTGTAAATAGGGGATAAATGTAGAGAGAAGGAGGACTTGAGAGGATTGGCAAATACATGTGGGGAAATTAAAACAGAGATGTACTGTATTGATGGGACAGGTTTTGGATGGCCTTGTGTGTAAGAGTCTGCATTTTAAACTCTATTTTCTTGGTACTGGGTAGCCAGTGAAGGGATTGGCAGAGGGGAGAGACTGATGAATAACATGGAGGAAGTAGGATTATGCAACTGGCATAGTTGTGGGTGAACTAGAGGGTGGACTTTCCTGTGGAAGGCCACAGGAAAGGGTGTGGCAGTAGTCCAAATGGGATATGTGATGGCGTAAACTAGCATTTTTGTAATTTAAGGGGTGTGGAAAAAATGTTTTTGAGATGGAGGTGGCAGGAGGTGTTGAGTGCTTAGATGTGAGGCCTGAAGGACAGAGTAGAATCAAAGGTTACCCCAAGGCAATGAGCAATTGGGACTGAGGTGTGTCTTTTTTTACTAAGTATCACACTATGCAATGCTAGTGTAGAAGTGTTGCTTGGGACCCTTCAACACCTCCAACAAACCATGAGTGCCGTACAGCAAATATACTTGAGCTGAACCCAGCAGGAATTGTTCTTGATACCATAACGTGTGCTAAAAACTATAATTTCCCCTAAGTCCAAACCGCAGCACAACTGATGGGGTATTCCTGCCCCTGTGTGCGGTTTAGGACAGGTGGATTTTTAATTAAATTAATAAAGCAATTGACCCCCTCTATAAGAAGGTAAGAGGAACCTCCTCCTCTTGTGTTTTTTACTGTCCTGTTTGTGGGACAGATGGAGGAGGCTTTCTAGCCTCCTGTATGGATTGGAGGAAGGTGTCGTAGAGCCTTCCTATTCTCCTTTTTCTTTCTTTCTGAGAGAAAGATCTGGGTTTATATTCCAGTCTTTTGTCTTTCCTGTTACTGCCATTTTTCAGCTGTGTTGCAGCTTGTTCATTGCCAGCAGTAAGTTAAGCAGAGTCCTCTCCAACTTTACCTGTGTCCAGTGCAGAAACTAAAGCACTATTTTCTATTGCTATGGGCACTCTGTCAACTGCCTGTTGTTTGTCAGCGCCTGTGCGCACTCACCTGTGCTGCTCAGCCGTGGAAGTCATTTCACTGCCATTATGGTAAGATCCAACCAAACTTTTTATGTCTTGCAGCTTTTTAAGGTGCATTTAGTTCCTTAGTGGAGACCATATGCTGTGGACCTAAGTATAGAGGTTCACATATACCTGTGTATTATCACTGCTTGATAAGTGTATATTTGTTTATTGCTCACTTGATGGTGTATTCTCCAAGTTATATTTAATGGTGTCTATCTTCCAGTCTGCTGTTGCAGACTCTGTGCTCTCACTTGGCTGACGGGCTGGGTTGCTCCGCTGCCTTAAATCGCAGCTAATGTGAACAACAGCCTATTAATGCAGTGAGTTTAAGGATCACTGGATTCTCAGCGCTTGTATATATCCAGATGTCCTCCTCTTCTCCCAAAGGGGATGAAGCTCCGAGACTGAAAGGGTCGTCCAAGCGCAGGCACTTCGCCTGCAGAGATTGCAACATTCCGCTTCCTGACGGATACGAATTTAATAGATGCCGTCAGTGTAGGGCCCCTCCTCCTGAGGAACCTGCACTTCGTGACATGGTCACATGGGTTAAAGAGTTTCTCTGACTTCATGCATGACATGAAGGACTCCCTCTCTCACTCTGCCAAAAGACCCCGTAGGGAGTCGCAGCCATTAACATATCCTTCTGATGAAGGTTCCAAAACTATTGAAATTTCTTCTGATGAAGATTCTGTTTCTCCTAATACCGCATTTCCAATGGACCTTCAAATCCTGGTGTGTAGACAAACAAGTGCCTCATGACAGCTCATCCACACTGTCTCTGTTGGAATTCCTGCAAGGCGTATTGGATAAGGGCCTCACTCCTGCCACACTTAAGGTCCAGTTGGCCACCTTATCTGCCGGTCAGAACAAGCGCCTATCCCAAGATATCTTTATATCTCGGTTTCTCAAGGGTGCAACCAGGCTGAAGCCGTCTATAAGGTCTCCGGTTCCCCAATGGGATCTTTCCACAGTCTTAGTGGGGCTTTGTAATCTTCCATTTGAACCAATGCAGGAAGTAGACCTAAGATTTATGTCTGTTAAAATGGCTTTTCTTTTAGCAATAACATCAGCTAAACGTGTAGGTGAATTACAGGCTCTGTCAGCCCATGAGCCTTACACAACTTTTTTTTCTGATCGTGTTCAATTGAGATTTTTACCTGGATTTTTGCCTAAAGTCCCTACCTATGCTAACCTGAATCAGGCAATTTCTTTACCTGAATTTTTTCCCTCCCTCCTCTACTGAGGAGGAAAAATGGCACTCCCTGGACATAGTAAGATGCCTATTTAGATCATACTAAGAATTTTAGAAAGGAGGAGAACTTGCTAGTCTCTTCTCTCGGGCGATTCTAGGGGTTTAAGGTCTCAAAACCCACATTAGCCAGATGGATCAAGGAGGCAATAAGGCTTTCCTCTATATATCAGGGGCTTACTCCCCCAGATTTTGTTAAAGCCCACTCTGCTAGAGTAATGTCTACCTCATGGGCGGAAAAACACTCTGTCTCCTTAGAACATATTTGTTCCGCTGCTACCTGGCAGTCTCAATCCACTTTTATTAAGCACTACCGTTTAGACCTTCAAGGGTCAGAGGCTACTGCCTTTGGCCAAACTGTCTTGTCATCTGTATGCCGAGGGGGCCCTCCCTAGGGGTTATCTCGCTACATCCCCATCTGTTGTGCTGTGGTTTGGACATGGGGAAATCGTTGGTTATGTATGATAACCTGTTTCCCTTAATCCACACAGTAGCACAAGAATCCCTCCCTATTATGGCTATTTTTGCTATTATTATTATTACTTTATAAATAACACAAGGGGAGGAGGTTCCTCTTACCTTCTTATAGGGGGGGGGGGGCCGCACACAGGGGCAGGAATACCCCATCTGTTGTGCTGCTGTTTGGACTAAGGGAGACAGGTTATCATACATAACCAACGATTATTGTACGTTTTATAACAGGCCTAGATAGCTAAAAAAATTTCAGGTAGGTTTTAGGAGTTCAGATTGGTCTTGTGAGTGGAGCTATAGGGAGACACTATCCGATAGAATCACTGGATGGTGGATCAGGCCCATGGTTGATCAAGTTTGAATTTGGAGCTGCACATCTGAAGTACTTTAAGGAAGGGTACAGGGTACTCATATTTACTGACTTTTGTTATAACCAGATACACCTACATGATTCTCCCCTGACCTATGAAGTCATCAGATATGCAATGGCTTGAGATGTTTTCAACACATTGTTATTATCCCTACATGTCTGCAACATTGTCCTGTTCACTCTAGAACATGTCTAAAATGTTTCCTTCTTCTCATGTGATTCCTGAATGATTACATTTTTCCAACTAAACTTGTGAGCAGTGCAGTGAGTGCAGTAGCTCGTAGCTGAGATGTCTGGAGGACCTCCTGGTGGTTGGCCTGAGCAGAGCTGTCATATGATAACACAGCCATATTGGTGATCAGAGATATCCCAAAGATACGCAACCCACAGTGGCGCCCTGTGATCACTTCTGGAATGGTGCTCATTCCTAAGGAGAAAAGGGATTAAAAAATTATGGGATACAGAAAAAAATGAGGGGCCCAGGACATAGAAGATGAATGAAGCAGGGAAGGCAAGAAATATAGGACAAAAATACAGGAGTGAGTCAGGTTGGATACAGGTAAGAGAGAGGCGTGAAAGGGAAAACAAGAAGCACAGGACATAGACGGAAGGGTAAGGGTAGCAAAGGATGCAGAGAACACTGGCACAGAACAGAAAAGCTGTGAAGCTGGGTGTGGTACTAAGTAGATGAGGGGGCAGATTACAGACAGTAGAAGGAGTGAAGACAGGTAGAATACAGCAAAGATGAGTGGAATAGGACCGAGAAGGAGGGGTAAAGCAAGGTGGGGTACAGAGAAGACGCTGGATGCAGGACAGAGAATGAGGGATAGAGCAAAAATGGGTACAGAGAAGCCTATAGATACAGAGACGTTGAGCGGAACTGGACAAAGATAGAAAGCTGAAGCAGGATGGGATACATAGGAGTGGAACAGGACTGAGAAGGAGGGTAAAGCAAGTTGCTCTATAGAGAAGTTCAAGACAAACAATGGGTGAAGCAGTATGGGGTACAGAGAAGAGGAGCAGCACTGGATAGAGAAGCATAGCTCCCAACCGTCCCGCATTCCGAGGGACAGTCCCGATTTTAGACTGCTGTCCTGTGGTCCCACATGGTTTACCGCTTGTCCCACTCTGCCCCTGAAGTGTTTTGCTTATTAACAAACTCACTACCCGTTCTTATAACAGATAAAAGGTTGTAACTGGGATAAGAGCGGGCGGTGATTGGGGGAAAGTTTGACTACTGTACTCAGAAGGACCTGTGTGACATTAGACAGTCACGTGACTAGGTAGGCATGTCTTTGTATCCCCTGCAGTGCTGAAAGAGATGGAGAGATGTGTGGTCTAAGGTACTTGGGGAGGGGAATGTGAGATGCAGGGTGGACTGTGCATGGAGGAGAGATGTGGGGTGCAGGGTGGACTGTGGGGTGTAATGTGTGTGTGTAGGGGAGAGATGTGGGATGCAGGGTGAAATGTGTGTGGGGGGACATGTGGGGTGCATGAGTGTACTGTGAGGGGAGAGATGTGGGGTGCAAGGTGTAGCCAATGAGAAATGGATAAGAATGGGTGGAGTCAATTTAGAAGTGGGTGGAGCTAAACTTGCCGTGGCTCTCCCACATTTTGTCACTCTTTCTGTCCTTTAAAAGTTGGGAGGTATGGAGAAGGGATTGAAGAAGAGTAGGGTAAAGAGAAGATGATGGAAACATGACAAAGAAGGAAAGATGAAGAAGGGATACAAAGAGGGCCATCAAACAAGAAAAGGGTGTGAAACCGTCTCAGACACAGATGATGTGTGGTACAGAACAGAAGAGAGGGTGACACTGGTGGGTATAAAGCAGAAAAGGAAAACTGAAAAGATGGGTGAGGTACAGTGAAGAAGAGAAAAAGGGGACAGATACGGAAGAATGATGCAGGGTGTACACATAAAATAATGCAAGGGGATGGGATGGAACTGATTTGACAAAATAGGCTATCTTACCCACAGCATCTGCTCCTAGTAGTTTCAGTACGTGGCACTCGGCAACTGTTTCATAGGATGGGCCTCCGACCATACAGTAGACTCCTTCCTGCATGAAGTTTTGTAGACCAAGTTCTTGAGCACAATCCATGGCAAGACGCCTCAGATGGCGATCATATGCATCAGACATGCATGGGAAACGTACTCCAAAACTGTCATAAAATGGCAAGATGACTATAGAGTCAGCAGAGTGGTGCATTGAGGATTATAGTGATCCCCCCAACACATAGCCCTGAAAGGATGCAGCAATTTTTTGCTGTTTTGTGTCATTCTGCTGGCTAAATGTCAGAATTTTTCTGTTTACATTGCTCTACCAGGATATCTTTAAAGAGGTCACAAAGATCCTATCTATACTGCTAGTTTATGTGGATTTAAGAATTTTCCTAAATGCATTGCTTTGTCAAAACTGCTTTGTTTGGCTGCTCTTATTTTATTCACTTCATTGTTTACACTCCGTTTCTATGGTCCTTGGGATTCTCTGCTCATTTGTCAAGTGATGTAGCTGCCTGCTCTCAGGGAAGGGGGGAAGGGCTGGGAGAAGCTCTGAGCTGTTTGTGTCTGATAAGTAGCAGAGCTTCTCAGATAGGGGAGGTGAGAGCTCCGGGATTTCTGAGCTCTTATCAGTCGGTTTAATTCAATTTGGCTGATAAGGGCTGAGATAGGGAGTCCGTTACCTCTGTATGTAATGCAAACTGACTCAAATCCAGCTCTGCTACATCAGCTTCACACTGTGGTAATTCAGTTACAACCAATCCTGTGCAAGTGAAACCCCGCCCACCAATGTGCTGAGAAAAGCAGGAAGTGAATAGAGCACAACAGCCTGCAGGTTGGTGAACAAGCGTTATGGGAATACCCCTTTAAGTTTTCTATGACAAGCTACATTATACTATGGTAATATTTTATGATATAATTACATTATCATTTAAAGAGGACTTTTCACCACCTCCTCCAACTCTTTACATCTTTCAATAGATGGCTTTTCACTAATTCTAGTGCAATTTTTTCTTCCCTCCCTGGTTCACAAGAAATCATTTTTGTTAGTTTCAGCGCCATTGTGCTCTATTCTGTCAGGTGGGCAGTCCCTGTCTGTCTGTTGTAGCCTAGGACTGCCCACTCAGCATTAAAATAACTGCAGTAATGGCTCAGGAATGGAGGGGGCTACAGAAAAAATTCAACAGCGCTGGAATCAGTGGAGCAGTACTTATTAACTGATGCAAAGAGTAGGAGTTAGTGATGATGGTGAAAGGTCCTCCTTAAAGGGGTTTTCCAGGCAAAAAATGTTTTGTTTTTTTTTGTTTTGTTTTTAAAAAGGTTTGCTAGTGCTATTAGTGGGTTAATAAATGCACCCATATACCTTGTTTTGAGTGATTTCTGTGTGTCTCTGGGAGCTCCTGGTATCTTCTGCATTTGTTTACTGGTTCTGCTTCCTACTATATAACTTCTACGCTGGCTACCTCTCACCTCACCCTCTCCTTCTCTCTCCCTCCCCTCCTCTCTCCCTCCCTCCCATACAACCCCTCCCTGTCTCTCTCGCATTCCCGCTCACAACTACTAGCCCTTCCCTACCTACTCAGCTCAACCCCCAACCCCGACTCAGCTCCACCTTATCCCTCTTCCTTCCAGTCTTCTTCATGCGGGATGACCATATTTCTTTTCAGACTCCTGGCGTGCGCTAGACCCAGCGCTGCTCTCTAGCAGACGATCTGCTACTGCGCAGGTCTCTGATGTTTTTCCCATGCCTGCGCAGTAGAGGTGGACTATCGGCTGCACAGAGCAGGGCTGGGTCTATAGCGTGGCCGGAGGTCACAGAAGGAGCTTTCCTGCAAGAAGAAGCCTGGAAGGAAGAAGATAGGTACGTATGATGGAGTGGATAGGGAGGGGGGGGGGAGTAGCAGTGACGTTCTGCTTCCAGAAACTGGAAACAGATCATCACTGGATAACCAGCAAATGTCTCTGGGGCTGTCGCATGACCGCTGCAAGGATATAGGTAAATATACATTTTGTGATAAATTATGTTATTTAGAAAGTAGGCGGTGGGAGGGTGTTTAGATTAGTGTAGGGATTTAATTTTATCCCAGTCAACCCCTTTAACTTTTAACAATTTTTTGGGGGTAGGGAAGTTTTAAAAAGGCAATTCTGAAAAGGTTTTATGCTTAGGCTTTTTTTTCACCTTGCTTCATAAATTAAACTTCAGCTTGATTCTAAAAAGTGGTACATTTAAAGCATACCAATTACATCTGGTTTTGTTATTTTTGATCGCTATGAGATATATGTGCTTTTTTACTGATGGTAGTAGTTCTCTAGTCTAGAAGATATTGACTACATCTATATGGCTGTTTATGGCTATGGACCACAGGCTGTAGGTGATGGGGCGCAGCTCTACCACATGTAAAGTTGGAAGTAAGTAAGGGTAAGAAGATATTTCCTTTTAAAATAAGAAATCTTTCCTTGAGTTGTCCTGTGCAGTCTCTAACCCATATGCCTACACTAATGGCATCGATGATCCCCCTCAGCTCCGCTTGAGGAGAGCTCTGTGACTTCTGGCTTCCTTCATAGCTCTCGTTGTTTGCGACAAATTAGATTTTCTTTTTTCAGGCATGTTTAAAATTGACAAACTGCCAATTTGGATTAAAGGTGTTTGCCCATGTCAGTTTGTCTGCACTGCCTGGAGCAGATCAGATAATATGCAAATGTGTGTAGACAAACCACTGACGTTTAAGTGTGCTTACAAAGAGAGATAACAGCCCAGGGACCTGAGTTAAGGCTGCTGCAGCAGCAATGTAATATAGTATATGTACAGAAATTCATAACAGTCACAAAACCATGTAATTTACCGGGATAAAAAGTAGCCTATGTGTTAATCAAGGTTACAATCTATCTATGTGCCATATTTCATTCAAATCCGTTCAGCTGTTTTTGTGTGATTGACTAACAAACACACAAACATCCAAACTTTCACATTTATAATATTAGTAGGATAGGATGAGATCAGTTTGTGATAACCCTGTGATTATCACCAGCAATGTTGCTGGCTGTATGTATGTGGATATGTGTTGTAGACTGCACATAAAGTATTCACCGGCTGAGGGTTTCTTACCTGTCTTCATTTGGTCCTCGAAGGGGGTTCTGCCCACAAAAGCTGGGTATATTGATATGATCCTTGATCAGCATCATGTCTCCCACACTATAGTCACTGTTCAGTCCCCCGGCTGCATTTGTGATTATTAGAGTATCCACACCCAGCAGTGAGAAGACACGGACAGGAAATGCCACCTGAAGTTGCCAAAACCATGACAATAGAAGGGGTGGAAACAATTGTTTATTCTGCAGTCAATAATCACATGCACATTCTTGCTCCATGACCACCAGCACTTCAAATCTATAGGATATAGCAGTTTTGGCAAACTTTATTGATCCATGTCCGATATAATACCACTGTGGTAAGTTTACATGTAGCAATATTTTACGATATTGCTCTTCATCAGGCTGGGTGCATAAAACTCCACCATTGTTACCAAATCTATGCCACACTAGAGACTCAATATTAGCCCAAATACTGCTACACATAATCCTGCAGCCAAGATGTTATAGCTAAGATTAATCAGTAACATTTGCAGAAAACGATATAACCTACAAACTGGAGGGCTGACTATGATAACACAGCAACACATCATATGTCTGGTGAAGGCAACACTTACTGTGAAGATGGAATATCCCTCGTACAAGTGGAAACGCCCCTGCATACACACACACTGCTTTCCATTCAGGAGCCCAAACACCAGCCGACCAGCATGACCTGGGACTGCGAGAGAGAGATCTAGTTATGAATAACAGCCCATTCCCCTACAGTGCCAACCATTAGACATATGTTCAGAAACATATAAGGCTTTATTCACACAAAGGTTAAAACCAGTAGCAGAGAGTACACTGAAGTAAGGTATAATAGCAATATCTACACCTGTTCTATGAGTATTGGTACACAATCACGGATACAAATTACTGACCAAAACACTGATACGTGAATAAAGCCTTACACGTATATGCATACCTGCTCACATAAAGGCTATGTCATTGTTCTCTTTTATTGGCCCCCACACAAGACGTTGCCCCCTTTTATGACCCCACATGATACATTGCGCCCTTTTAGTCCTACATTAGGACATTACTTGTTGCATTATTCCAACAGGTAATCCTAATATACACTCACCCATCCCTTTCCTGTTCAGGGCCGGCTTAGTTTTGACTTCGTGGGATCACTATGCACTATGTCTGGATGCTGAACAATGTCGGGACGTGATACCTGGATGCTGTTCAGCATCAAGACATAGTGCTCACCGCACTCTGGAGGACGAAGTGGAGCGAGTCTGGAAACAAGTTAGGATGGTTGATATAGAGGCTGAATTTATTAAAAAAAAATAAAAAGGCCATGATGCAAACCACTGCTGCACAGCCCCACACAATTGCATGGCTTTGTACAGGTTTCTTCATGTAAGGGCTGTGTCATCACATGTATGGACA
The DNA here is from genome assembly GCF_031893055.1 of Leptodactylus fuscus. NCBI lineage: Eukaryota > Metazoa > Chordata > Amphibia > Anura > Leptodactylidae > Leptodactylus > Leptodactylus fuscus. The sequence goes on along the minus strand of NC_134271.1, from coordinate 77,867,218 downwards.
GGTCTCCAAATGTGAGGTCTGTCTCAAAACATGTATTTATAGGTCTCAGAATGAGAAGTCTTACATGTACAAGCAGGTCTCTTGTTTTGCCTGAAAGTACTGGCCCCTCCTGTGTATTGGTACTGACCTGTGCTAGAGGGGAAGTGAGGGATATCCTCATAGGGGATTGCAATCTTATCTTCCAGAGTGTCCGCCAGTGTTCCAAGACCAGAGCCACAAATAATGGCTATTTTGGGGCGTTGATCAGTGTAAGCCAGTATCCAGTTAGCAGCCTCTTCATATGACCGAAGAGGGATGCTGGTGGGAAGAAGACACAATGAAGACCTCAACATATTATATCAGATAATTAAAAGAAATAATAAATAAAATGGGGGAAATATATGACATTTTTCTAAGAAAAACTTTGTTGCCCATAGCAACTCATCACTGTTTTAGCTTTAATTATTTTATAGCGCTCTTGATAGAAAGCTGTTCTGTGATTGGTTGCTAAGAGCAACAGAGACATTTTTTTCTGTTAGACAGTTTTCTATCTATAAATTTATCCAAATGTACTGCCCTTTAACATTAGTATGTACGTTAGTTCTGACATGAACTTAGCCTTATTTCTATCAGCAAATACCCACATGTAAATACTCTGTATCATTTATTTCTTATTCATAGGCAAAGGTGTGTCCAACTTCAAATGCTATCTGGAATCCATGCCTCTGTTCTTGGTACAAAAGACTAATTCTGGTTATTGGAAGGGGGCATTCACACAGTTTCCGTGCACTGATTCTGACGCAGAATTCGTGTCAGCATCCGCGTGGAAATAAAGCCTCCCATTGACTTTAATGGGTTCCGTTTTCCGCGCAGAACCCATTGAAATCAATTGAAAAAAAGCCTCCCATCCATCTATTGGGCAACTTCACCACCAGCAGCTTAACCAGGTGCAAGTTAAGTTGCAGAACCTCTGGATGAATGGGCTCATATTGCAGTATCTTCCACACACATTCCCTTATGGATGACTCACGATGTGGAAGAGGAGGAGTAGGCAAAACAGTTGGTGATGATGATGATGATAACGACAAACATGTACTAGGTGTATCTGCGGCCTGCCTACAAGGAAGATCACTGGGAGAAGGAGTGGAACAGTCTCGCACACTTTCCCTGCCAGTGTGACTTCCAAGTCTCTTTTGCCAAATATGCCTTTTCATATGAGTATGTAGAGAGGTCATTCCTACATTTGCTCATGCATGGCCACAGTTAGGATTCTTTATGCAGATCTTGCACATTGCACGGATTAAACTTTTGGCAATGTACAAAACAATCCCCACACTGGAGATGTCCGTGTGTAGTTGTTGCTGCCAACACCAGCAGTGGCAGAAACATGTCTGCCACTACCATCCCCAATTCCACCACCCCTACATGGCGAACCTCCCCTAGCTCTGCCACTATTACCACTGCCACCATCATCTTCATCGAATGTCAACTTGACCCTGTTGCCAGATCTTATTCACAAAATAATCATCATCATTGGTAATATCATCTTCCCTGTTTATTTCTGACACTTCATGGCCATAGGATTCCTTCATGCCCTCATAATTTCTACTTCCAGATTTCCCCCTAGCTCCTCTAGTAGTACCATACCCCCTGCCACTACTACCTCCAACACCAACAGTCATGTTTTCCTCCTATGCTTTCACACAATACTGATTGTTCTTATCCATCTCATTAAAAAAAGGAGGATGACTGCTCTGACTAGAAGAAATGCATTTCTCAGCAGGTGCCAATTCACTACCAGAGGTCTGTGTCAGTGAAGAATATGGAGATATGATTCACAGTTCAGAAAGGCCCTGCAGTAAATTACTTGTTATGTACGATGAGGAGGAACACACAAAATCCTGACTTCAAGATCCCATCACACTCGGATGCAATATCCTCCTGTAACTGAGATGAGCAAGCTAAGTAATCTAAAACTTCATCTTCATTCTCAGGACGTACAACAATACTGTGGCTACTGGCTGTGCCAACAAGAACAGAAGTAGTGTTACTGTTGCCACCCACTTTCTTACTGTTAGTACTTGCATGTATGTTTCCTCATCCTCCTCCTTTTTAAATACAAGTACTTCAAGAAAAGACAGCTTTAAATAACTTTTTTTTAGATTAGCGCAGGCTGTCAGACTGTATATTGGATGAATAACAATCAAGACACCACTTAATTTTTTTTTTCAGATTAGCACAGACTAACAGCGTTAGACTGTATATTGGGTGAACGACAATCAAATAACAGCTTAAATAACGGATTTTATTTTAAAACTCCACAGGCTGCAAACCTGCATATATGAATTTGACAAGCAGCAAAGAAAAACTCTTAACTAATTTTTTTTTTTTTTTCAGATTAGCACTTGGTATTGGTGACCAGAGCAGAAAAATCCATTGAATAACAAGCGTATTTTCCACATTAGGGCAGGCTGTTTGACTGTATACTGGGTGAACAAAAAAACACACAAAAAATGCTTAAATAATGTATATTTTCTTAAATTTACACAGGCAGAACCAGCCCTTTGCAGTTAGAACAGCAGTTTGTATGCATGTAATGAAAAAAACTCTTGCCCAAATAAACCCTTAAAAGATTTTTCACTAGCAGGAGTGCCAGGTCTAAATATCAGTATAAAATATGTTTAAACACTCTGTATACATCAGCACAGATCCGCTCCCTCACTCCTATCTATAATTTCTATCACTAATCTGCATGTAATTGATTATATCTGACTAAAATTTTCTCCAATCTATTGCGTGCAATTGTTAGCTTTAAGAATTGAGTGCTCTTCATGATGCATTGAGATGAAACACAGATCCTACATCTATCCACCATTATTGTAATGACTTCTGTTCTAGTTTACAGCACCTTATAGTTTGTATGTGACTTTAACATTTTAAGGTGTCCACCCACTGCTGTCTATTGGTTAAGAGGCTGTCAACTAATGCCAGTAAGTGCTAGAACGTCACGCAGTGACTCATACACACAAGTCTCTTCTGTATTTCCTGCTTGACACGAGGGGGTGGCCATTTTTGTTTGCCTGAGACGAATCGGCATTTGTTTGGTCTTCTTAACAACAAATTAATTTGGAATATTTAGGTTGAATCTGATTTGTGATGAATCAGTTCGCCCATCTCAAGTTCAGATCCCTTCTGGGGTTTAAAGGATGCATACCAAGGAGGTTACTTAGACAGCGTTCTTTGGTGTAAAGCCAAACTGGTTAGGTGGCAAAGTGGGTCCACAACATATTACACAAAGTTTCTTATATTCACATGTATTATTAATTTATACAAAATTAGTTAAAAAACATAGCGACCATTTAAGTCCTAGGATTAATTTCAGGTGTCCAAGACATAGGGGACTGACTGTTCATCTTGATCACTTATTGGAGCACTGCTCCAAAATCTTTATCTTAGGCTAAAATTATACTGTGGGGTCTAATATCATTCTCAGGAGTCATATGGGAGTAGGTGCTTCTAAATAGAGTAATCTGTGTTCATTGGAAAACTAGTGCCCCAGCAGGATTTGCAGCTTGAGCCAGGGAAACAAATAGATTCATAATCTCAGATATTATGAGGATAAAAGTCAATTATTAAAATGTTAATATCTATAGTCTTAAAGGGACTCTGTAATTGGGAATAATCATTTTTAACTAAGCACATACTTGCATATCCTTTAGGAAGGCTATTCCACACATACCTTTTGTATGTAAAGCACCATTTTTATTCATATGCTAATTAGCCTCCAGTGAGCACCGGACGTCTCAGCGAGCACTGTCTACCGTGTATGAGAGCAGGGAGATGAGGCATCAGAAGCCTGTGCTGTACACACAGCAGACAGTGCTCGCTGAGGACTTCTGGAGTGCACGCTGGAGGCTAATTAGCATATGTATAAAAACGGGTACATTCAAAAACTAGTGAGGTGATTTACATACAAAAGGTACATGTGGAATAGACTTTCTAAAGGTTTTTCAAGTATGTGCTTAGTTGAAAATGACTTTTCCCAATGATAGTATCCAAAAACGAAATTATCTGCTACTCACTCTTGATTCAGTGATGAATAAACGAATACATTTATTGTGAGAGTAACATAGGTTGATGTGCCATGAAAAAATCGGTATTTAGGTATACATGACAAATTGATCCAATGTTAAGCAGGGACGTTTCGGTCCAATGACCTTCATCATGCCAGATCAATGTGTGAAGTACAAAGAGCCTCCATGGCATGGTCGGATGACCCATTTTCTGCTTGCACCTCAATCCAACATATGATTGTCCGGTTCCACTGTTTTCTTACATTTTCCCAATGATAGAGCCCCTTTAAACTTGGAAGTAGTACAGAATAACACATTATAAAATGATAGTGCATAGTTATAGAATCCTATTCTTACATTTTTCTCTCTCTAGGGAGCAGGTGCAGTAGTCAGGTGAGGGTGGAGGGGGAGGTCCTTTTTGTGGGGGCTTAATAAAGGTTTGGTTTCCTTTTTCTATCTATGTAAATATATTTTTGCTATTGAAAAGCATAATAAAGAAATGTAAAACTAGACAAGCTGGTGCTGCTTGTGGGATTGCTATGTAGGATATTTGTTGAGTATATCACTCCCATCATCTGTGTGCCTGCTGTCATTTATAATGAATGCGTGGTCGGCTCTGCTTTCCATCTGCCCTCTCAGGTGTCTCAGATCCTTCTTCTCACCTTTCTTACTGCCATGCATAAAATGTACCATTCAAAGAGTCCCTAGAACTGAGTGCTAGTAGGTTGGGTCACAGGTGAACAGTCAGGTGGACCTGTCTGCACTGGACATATAGAAGGGTAAGGCTCTCTCCATGGTGCTGAACAGGATCTGCCTACAAGGAACCTGTATGTCCTGGTGAGGATGATAAAGGTCTAGCCTGCTCCTGTCCGGGCCACTGCCTTACCTGCTCTCCATAAGACAGGCCATGTTCTTGGAGTCTGTGACCGTCTCTACAAATCCTCCTCCCGTCAGCTGGTCTCTCGTCACACTCCTTCATCCCCAGACACCTGCCTGCTGTGTGTAAATACCCTGCACCATCTGCTCATCTTCCCACAACTAATAACTTGTCTCTTCTACATCTTTTGTAGTTTTTTCACTACATGGAAAGAAAATATCAAATTGTAGACTTCCAAATGGCTGTGTGCTCATTATGAAGCCTAGGCGACCATGTAGCTATTGAGTTTGGCATATGTCTATGAAGGGGTGGCTGGGGGCGTGCTGCACAACATACTGCCTCCACAGCTTATGGGACCAGCTCTCCTCACACATGTACATGCATATGTATATATGTGTGTGTATATATATATATATATATATATATATATATATATATATATATATATATACACACACACACATATATACACACTGTATATATTTATAGATATATCTAATTATATATATGTATATATAATGTTAGTGGAGGGCCCGTGTCAGCCACGTCCCCGGTTCAGAAACTGCCACTTCTGCCATCTCGTCACTTCTATTCTCAAGCTTCAGTGTATTAAAGAGGCGGGGCAGGAGGATGCCGTTGTTATGGAGACCTGATAACCGTTACGTCAAGAGCGTGCGCGTTACGTGACTTGGCGTTGTAACTTCCGGGTTATGAAGTGAGTCTCCTGAGCGGGCAAACCTCAGAACAGCTCCGAGCATACAGGAGGAGGAGTGGGGTGTGCAACGCTGTGTATAGATATTGATGAAGAGGTGTACAGTGTTGTATATAGAGGGGCGTGGGGTGTATAGCGTTATGTGAAGAGGAGGAGTGGGGTGTACAGCGCTGTGTATAAAGGAGGAGTAGGGTGTACTGCGCTGTATATAGAGAATGATGAAGAAGTGTACACTACTATGTATAGAGGAGGTGTGTAGAGCTGTATATAGAGGGGGAGTGAGGTGTGCAGAGCTGTATATAGATAATGATGAAGAAGTGTACACTACTATGTATAGAGGAGGTGTGTAGAGCTGTATATAGAGGGGGAGTGAGGTGTGCAGAGCTGTATATAGATAATGATGAAGTGTACACTACTATATATAGAGGAGGAGTGAGGTGTGCAGAGCTGTATATAGATAATGATGAAGAAGTGTACACTACTGTGTATAGAGGAGGAGTGAGGTGTGCAGTGCTGTATATAGATAATGATGAAGTGTACACTACTATATATAGAGGAGGAGTGAGGTGTGCAGAGCTGTATATAGATAATGATGAAGTGTACACTACTGTGTATAGAGGAGGAGTGGGCAGTACAGCACTGTGTATAGATAATGATGTGTACAGTGCTGTTTATAGAGGAGGATGAAGAGATGTACAGCACTTTATATAAGCAACTATAACGAGTTGTACAGCTTTGTGTATAGAGGAGTGGGTGTACAATGCTGTGTATAGAAATTGAGGAAAAGGTATAGAGTGGGGGAAACAACACAGTGAATAGATGGAGATGTGTACAGCACTGTGTATAGAGGAGTCAGATTTTCAGCCATTCCTTGAATAGATAATGAGAAAGCTGTACATTAATGTGTATAGAGGTGTGGGTCGTTCATCACTTTGTATAGATAATAATACAGAGGTGTACTGTAGTATGTGGAACGAAGCGTGAGGTGTATAGAGATTGTTTATAGACCGTGATGAAGAGGTGTACAACACTGTGTATAGAGGAGGAGTGGGGTATGCAGAACGGTGTATAAAAGAAGAGGAGTGGGCTGTACAGTACAGTTTGTAGAGGAGCAGCAGTAGTTGTGTACAATGTTGGGTATAGATGAGGAGGAATAGGGTGTACAGAGAAGTAGTGTGTGTATAGTACAGAGGAGAAGGAGCAGATTGTACAGTCCTGTATATAGACGAGCTTGGCAGGGTGTATGATGTGTAGGAAAGTTGATGGGTGTCTTTTTTTTTTTTTTTTTTTTTTTTTTTTTTAAATGTAGATCGTGAGCCCCATATAGGGCTCACAATGTACATTTTTCCCTATCAGTATGTCTCTGGAGTATGGGAGGAAATCCATGCAAACACGGGGAGAACATACAAACTCCTTGCAGATGTTGTTCCTAGCAGGATTTGAATCCAGTACTCCAGCGCTGCAAGGCTGCAGTGCTAACCACTGTGTTGCCCCTGGGTGGCTGGGTTTATGGGTTGTCCGGGATGTGTGTTTTTATAAATTTGGGAAGCAAATTGTCATTCATTGTCATTATTCATTGTCAGGGAGGTGATGGGTGGTTGGTAATGAGTGGTCAGTTGGATTTATGCTAATTGTGGAGGAAATTGACTGTTAGCGATACAGTAGTGTCGAGTGGTGGTTTTGGAGGTGGTGATAACTTGGGATTAGAAGTCATGGAGGTGACAGTTATTCAAGGGGGTCTGGTTTAAACATTTTGAAGGAGATGTCAACAAATCAGCTTTAACTATTGTCAGGATGGTGACTTATGGGGTTTGTAGATTGTTGTGAAGGTGACACATTTTCGGATTTATGGGTTTCTGGGGAAGTAATGGCTGGTTGAGTTTATAGATTAAGGATTTAATGGGCAATAGGTGGTTGTTCGGGTCTATGGGTTATCAAGCAGGTGACACGTGGATAGGTTTTTAAGTTGGTTGATTTTAAAGGGTTTGTATGGGGTATTGACAGCAGGTCTTAGGCATGTATTTGGTATTAATATAATGTTGCTGTTCTTAACAGGCATCAGGCCACCATGTTCAGCTGTGACTTCCCACCTGAGATCCAGAGTCTGTTCAATAAACGCTTCACATATAAAAAGGAGAATGACTGGCATCTGCCTGCAGCCTCTGAGATCCTGAGCTCTGACCACAAGGAATTCAGTCACTTCCTTACCCTTAAGGAGTCTCTGAACAAGGTGAAGAACTTATTGAGTGATAAGAAGCTGGATGACTGGCACCGTCACACGTCATTTACAAACAAAGCCGGCAGGATTGTTACCGAGGTGCGCAGGCAGGCCAATGCCGAACTCTGCACTCAGGCCTGGTGTAAATTCCATGAAATTGTATGTACTTACCCACTGCTTCCAAACACGGCACTCTGGAGCTATGAGTTGAACACCCTTCACCTGTGTGAGGCTCCTGGGGCCTTCATTTCCAGCCTCAATCACTACCTGAAAACCCAGGATGTTCGTTGTGACTGGAACTGGGTAGCCAACACTCTGAACCCTTACCACGAGGCCAATGATGGTCTAGTGATGATTGCTGATGATCGCCTGATTGCTAATACCTTGCCTTGGTGGCACTTTGGCCCAGATAATACTGGAGACATCATGAGCATTAGGCATCTAGATGGGTTACAGAAGTTTATCAGTAATATGTCCTCTGTACATCTGGTTACAGCAGATGGCAGTTTTGATTGCCAAGGAAACCCTGGAGAACAGGAGACGCTGGTCTATCCTCTACACTACTGTGAGGTGGTCACCTGTCTGGCAACACTCAGCCATGGAGGATCCTTTGTCTTAAAGATGTTCACTCTTTTCCAGCATTCTTCTGTTAATTTAATGTACCTTCTAAACTGTTGCTTCCAGACAGTCCACGTCATAAAACCTGGCACCAGCAAGGCAGGTAACTCTGAGGTGTATGTGGTATGCTTGGACTTCTTAGGTAAGGAGGCCATCCAGGGGCATCTAGAGAAAATGATTTCTCACTTGGGGACAGATGTTGGGCTAAAATCTTTGTTTCCTCATCGTTCCATCCCAGCATCTTTCCTGCAGTGCCACCATGTCTGCTGCTCTTATTTTTATGAGCATCAAACACAAACCATTCTGGAGAACTTGAAGCTTTTTTCACAGATGGATGAGACAGACAAGTCGCACCTAAACTTCTTACGGGATTCTGCTGTTTCCTATTACTTGCAGAACTTTCAAATCAAATACATTCCCAGGAAACATTGGCTGGTCCGAAAGTCACGTGTTGGTTGCAGCTTTAATGCACGATGGGTAGGGACTCGTAGCCGCCGCACCGATACTTACAATGAGAGGAAGCAACTAGAAGCACTTACTTGGCCGGAGAAAGTTGCTCATGGATACTTCAACTCCTTCTTGGAAGAACATGTGACTGGTAATCTGGGTCAAGGCTGCTTTCTGGAAGGCTCCAGCTCTGAGCTGAAACATGAAGATTGGTATTTTCTTCAAGGGAAGCGGTTGTCAAAAATCCAAAGCTCTTCATTCTGTGACTGTGATCTTCTAAACAAATACAATGAAACCATTGAGGGTTGTTCTGAAGAAGGATCCATCAGCATCTTGTCATCTCTCTCCTGTTCTTCCTGCTGCCTACAGCCTGCAGTAGATGTAGTGTCATTATTGTTAGAACTAACAGAGAGTGGGCATCATACACTTGTATGTGGGGCTTATCCAGTGTCTGAGGTTCTTCACCAGAGACAGTTATCTTCAGTGTTCTTGGAGTGTCCCCCTCCACAGCAGCCAATCTCCCTCCTTCATGATGGAGATCCAGCCTACCAGCAGCAGCTCATTTCCTTGATTCTGCAGGCTTTTCAGCAGTTACAGACAGGTGACTCTTTCCTCCTACCAGTCCTGTCCTCACTCACCCGCTTTACTTCTGGCATTGTGTACATACTATGCCATTGCTTTCAAATCATCAGCTTTTCATGTCCCACTAGCAGTCTAACTTCTGGTACTAACGCTATACTGCTGTGCTGTGGTTACCAGCCACTTCCCAGCCCTGTAGTCCAGCACCTTCACCAGTTAAAACAGCTGGTAGACCAGCTTGTCAGCTCTGCTTCTCAGCAGGTTCTAGAGTTTATACCTATGGAAGAACTTCTGAAAGGCCATTTTCTGGAATTCTTATGGGACCTAAACTCTGCCATCATTAGACGCAGCCTCCATGTAATTGGAGTACACGAGCATACAAAGCCGTCGTCAAACATGGTTCTAGTCCAAGATTCACTGCAACAAGGAGAATAGAAGGGCGAGGCAGCTTGTGCCATCTAATGTACACATAGAAGCCTCCAGAGTTTGTGACTAGTCTGTACATATGTGAATTTATGACCCACAAGCCTTTGTGATCTTTATAGTTTGTAATTGTTTAATGTGATGGATATCATCCAATAATTTTTGTCCCATGTGGACCAGTTATCAGTTTTTTCAGCTATATGTGGACCAGTTACCAGGTTATATTTCAGCTATATGAAAATTAAATATATATTTTTTTGTGATCTTCCAACTATGTGTTTGTGTGAAATATCTCCCAGTGACTCTTCTGTTCTGTCCATGCTTATCCATTGAGCTCTAGCAGTCTTTTAGGCCCTTGCTCTGGTACTCTGATGGACCAGAACAATGGACATCCTGATTCAGATGTGAACATTGCATAAAAGAGAGGTAGAAAACATTGTTTTGGACAGTAACTGTTTGTGACCTGATACCTCTAGAATCAGCTAGAAATATGCAGATATGCTATAAGCTGGGGTTTTAGTGATGCCCCCAGCTTTCCATTGCTTTATGTTGGAATCTTAGTTGGACTTGCTGTATTATTGGGTCATAGCTGCAAAGCTGAGTGATCTACAGAAGACAATGTTCATTGGGAGAAAGCGAAAACCAGGGTTAGCATTACGACTATGAGGGCTGATTGAGAAAGTGTGACAAGGTGTATGTTGGGGAATATGGCTGATCACAGGGCACTTTTTTTTTTTTTTTTTTAAACTGTAATTTTTATTGAAAGGATTTTTGTAAAATACAATACAACACAAGAGTTGAAAACCTAAAGAACATGAACGTGAAGCAATGCATATAATGTCAAATAGACTGGAAATGTATACACATCACAAAAACCTGAGACTAGAAATGAGGGGGTGGGGGAGGAAGGGGAAGGAGTCAGAGACCATTCAAGATACAGTATGCGTCCCAAGATGACCATATAGCCTGGAACGCCTCAACAGTATGATTAAGTGTGACTGTCAAGTTCTCCATGCTACAGACATCCTTAACTCGGGCTACAAGATCAGAGCCAGAGGGAGGAGAGGCACTCTTCCATCAGAGAGCGATGAGAGTTTTGGCTGCGGTACAGAGATAAAGAAACAATTTAGAGGTGTGCTTACCCAGATGAGCAGGGGGAGATTGAGGAGATCGATGAGGGGATCTAAAGGGACACCTTGAATAAATAGAGCGTCTGTAAGGGACTTGACCTCCAGCCAGAATGGACAGATCCTTGGACAGTCCCAAAAAATATGATACAGGGTACCCACTCCTGCCCGGCCACAGGGCACTTTAATCAGCAGTATGGGTCTGTTGCTGCCCTATATTATTGGGTAAAACTGGGGGAGATAAATTACTCCTATGGTGAACACTCCCACATCAGTATAGCCTATTGGAATCCCTGACGAGAACCTATAGGCTATGTATGTCAGACAATGTGTAATTGCAGTGTCCAGACTTCTGGTTGTACATTAGATTAGATTATTGTACACTTTCACTGCTGCAGCCTAGGCCAGAGATATGGGCTCCGTGTTCTCCAAACACCTCCAGATCTAGCAGTGTAAGTATTAATGTGCCTTATTCTCAGACAATAACTATAGGACAGCTTACCCCAGAGACAGTGATGTGGTGCAGATGTAATGAGAAGCCACTTAACCCTTCCTGGACTACACAGCTCCTCCAAGCACGATTATATAATGTTCCTGCAATCTCCTCTAATCCAAGCAGACAGCCGCTCAACTCGCTTAGGTTCTTCTGTGTGTTTCCTACTTCTGCAACAAGGGGAATGAAACTGCACTGTAATGAATGTGCCCATACAGAAGTATACAAGGGTGACATGGAAATGGCAGGAAGATCAAGTCGGCACAACCCCTACAATCCTCATTAATGTATCGTAGTATTTACCCCTAGATAGAATTTGTCTGATTTATCTTTGTGTTCTCAAGGGGAACCCGATATCAGTTAGGGGCGTAAGAGTATCTAGTGAGAAAATTCCTTTAGAATGGTGTCCCACATTGTACATTTTACAGTACCTGCATAGTTTGTTGTATAGGTATTGTATAGTCAGAAAGTCTGCAGAAGAAATCTGCAGAAACGCTGAGGGAAAAAAATGTTTCTGCTGCATTTTAATTTTTTTGCTGCATTTCGCTACTTGGGCCTTAGTGTGAGGCTGAAGCTCCACGTTGTGTAAGCGCAGCGTTTTTGTTGCAGATTTCAAAGGTTTTTTTTTTTTTTTTTAAATAGCCAAAGCCAGGAGTGGATTGAGTAGAAGGTAGAAGTAAACGTACTGCCTATATATTTCCCATTCCTTTTATAGCCATTCTCGGCTTTGGCTCAAAAAAAAAAAAAAAAGCTGTTTTTTTCTGCAATGTGGGCATTGGCCTTATGGTTCTACTCTAGCATTTTACTTGGGTTGAAGTTTGGACTTTGGGGCACTGCAACACCTTGATGGTTTGTTTGTTTTTTTTAATAAAAAAAGCCATTTTGTTGTAGGTTTTGCAAGTGTTCTTGGAACCATAAGGCTAAGTGCACACAGAGTTTTTTGGATCGGAACCTGAGGCGGAGGCTGCCTCCTGAGTGGCTCCCATTGAAATCAATGGGAGCCGTCTTTTTGGTCCGGGTTTTGAGGCGTTTACGGCCTCAAAACCCTCACCAAAAAACTGTGTGAACTAAGCCTAGGAGTTTACATGGAGTTTTTTGGTCAGGAAACTCTCAAAATCAGCCTCCAAAAAAAGCCTCCCAATAGAACTCTATTGGGAGGCTTTTTTGGAGGCTGATTTTGAGGTGGATTCCTGACCAGAAAACTGTTTGAACTCTGCCTAATCCTGTTGCATGACCCATCTTCAGCCAAGCTTCAGCTGTTGGATAGATGGCCTCATATTTGACTCTAGAATACTATGGTTTACAGAGGAGTTCATGGTTGATTTAATGACTGTGAGGTATCTAGGTCCTGTGTCTGCAGCACAAGCCAAACTTGTCACCCCTCCACTACTGTGGCACCAGTTGAAAGGACAATTGGGATTAACTAACAATCCCAACTATGTTTTGAACTGGGGATTATGCCTGAAAATAATGCAAACAAAACTGCAATATTGATGTCAAATGAAAACTGAGACTCATCTTTCACATGACACCAGAACTGTTCTAAATTCCATAATGCCTAAGCAGTAACTATGTGAAGTGCCCCCTGCAGTAGGGAAACCAAGTGGATTTCAGTGTAGGATTTCAAAGAAAAGAGTTCATTGATTATATTACAACATTTATTAATGACAAAAATACCAAGAAATCTAAAGTTTATGTAATCTTTAATTCCTACGGCAGCCATAAGGGTGTACTTAATTTTTCATATACTACTGCTCCATTTTAGCCTAGGTTTTCTTAAATTATGACGCAATGTAATTTGTTGTTGTGATGTTATGTGGTTACATTTACCTAATTTTAAAAGGAGTATGTCACCAGGGTGATGCATATTAAATCAGTCAAACAGTTACCGTATTTTTCGGACTATAAGACGCACCCAGGTTTTAGAGGAGAAAAATAGGGAAAAAAAAATTTCAGGCAAAAAATGGTAAAATATTTAATATATGGGAGTTGTAGTTTTGGAACAGCTGCAAGGCCACATTGACAGGTGACCCTGCAGCTGTACGGGGATGTATAGGGCGTTTTTTTATGTGGGGCCAGGTGTACTTTTTAGATATACCATTTTGGGAAATGTTTATTGCTTAGATCACCTTTTATTTAATTTAGAGGCAAAACAGAGAGAAAAACCCGGCAGTTTAGCACTTTTGATTTTGACGTTCACTGTATGTAAAAATATTAGTAGACCGGGCATTTTCAGACACAGGGATACCTAATGTGTATGTTTCACAGTAATGTTATACTTTTATATGTATTATAGGGAAAGGAGGTGAACTTTTATTTATTTTATTTTTTATTATATTTTTTTTAAGTGTTTTTTTTTTTTTTTTACTATTTTAATATCCCCCGCCTAGGGGGCTTGAACCTGCAATCATTTGATTGCAAGTCCCATAGACGGCAATACAAGTGTATTGCCGTCTATGGGAGATTCTATACATTACTATCGCGGAGGGTCATAGACCAGCCGCGATAGTAATATATATCTATGACAGGCCTCGGAGCCTTCATTAGGCTCCCGGCTGTCATCGGAACAGGTCGGCTCCTGCGGCCTCGCCGTGCAGGAGCCGGCCTGCATCACTAAAGGTATGGGGCCGGTGGGGGGGGCTAACTAACTGCCGGGACCTGTGGAGGAGGAGTGGATTTGCAGCATGGCCGCGCTACTGCCACCGCTGGTTTTCTTCAGCGGCAGTAGCGCGGCAATCTGCAGGCCCCGGCAGCTAAGACAGTCCCCGGCATCTGCTGTAATAGACCGGCGGATGCCGGGGAGTGTCTTAGCTGCCGGGGCCTGCAGTATAGTCACGCTCCTGCCGCTGAAGAAAACCAGCGGTGGCAGTAGCGCGGCAATCTGCAGGCCCCGGCAGCTAAGACACTCCCCGGCATCCGCCGGTCTATTACAGCAGATGCCGGGGAGTGTCTTAGCTGCCGGGGCCTGCAGATTGCCGCTCTACTGCCGCTGAAGAAAACCAGCGGTGGCAGTAGCGCGGCCATGCTGCAAACCCACATTCAGACTATAAGACGCACCCTCATTTTCCTCCGAAATTTGGGGGAAAAAAAGTGCGTCTTATAGTCCGAAAAAATACGGTATATAGGCCAGGCTCACCTGATTATAATGCTTTTTTTTCCTATGAAAAGTTGTGCCTCTATTGCCAAGATATTAATTTATTTCAGAATGTGCAAATGGGTGATCTGGAGCACCGAGAGCGGCCCTGCTGCTACTACAACTTATTTTGCTTTCTTTTAGTACAAAACGGGCTCTAAAGTTCCCCCTAGTAATACTGTAAGCAAGTCTGTACTGTACACATTGTGTATTTCCAGTATATAGCAGTTGCTATATAGTTGATGTAGCAGTTGCTGGCAAGTGGAAATAATCACTTTTAATATCTGTATATTTTGGTTTTACGCCACCTAGAACAGTAGTTCCGGCGTCATATGTAACCCTGTAATTCTAGCTACAGACAAAAACAAGATGTCGCTAGTGAAAGACGTGTATACAAATGTATACTGTATAAACAGTATGTGATGAAGAGTATTAACATGAGCACAGGTGAGACATCAAAAACTGGTGACCACAGGTACCGAGCTAGAACAGAGGACCTGTGAAAAAAAACTTTTTTTTTTTTTTTTTTTCAAATAAATCCTAATTAGAGATCAGCGAACACTGTTCAGATCAGCCGATCCGAACAGCACGTTCCCATAGAAATGAATGGAAGCACCTGTGACTCCGGCCGGCCGCCGGCAAAGTCAGCGTCACAGGTGCTTCCATTCATTTCTATGGGAGCGTGCTGTTCGGATCGGCTGATCCGAACAGTGTTCACTCATCTCTAATCCTAATCCATTTTCTATTAAGTGACACATATTAATTGCTCAGACACGGCTATGAACACAAGACAGTAGCATGTACCATGAACTGTAAATGATAATCCAAAACATCAGACAATTTTTTTTTTACAGGCACTGGGAATAAAGTGTCCTATTTTTATGGGACTTTTTAGGAATTTATGGACACGTGGCAATCCTTGCCTGTAATATACCTGTCATGGTCTCCATTTTAACCATTGATTGACCAGGAGTTATCTTCTCCTGCCCCTCAGCTATAAACCCTTCCTGTCTCCAACAAGCTCAATTATTAAGCAGATTACAAGGCGGTGCTGGCGGGAACGCATTAGTGTTTCCAGTTCAGTGCTGCTTCCCTATGGCGAAGTCTTATCCTTTTTAGTGTTTAAATAGTGATTTACATTCATTGACCTTAATTTACCTAACAGCTGGGAAGCAGCACAGCAGAGAACTGCTCCAGAATTTTGTTGCATAGTGTCACATATACTGAACATATCCATAGTATCCCCTCACCACTGTTGCCATTACTAACGTACTCCCTCCTTGGTCACTTATTTTCATGATTTACAGTAAGAGGTATGTTATTCCATTATTATTAGCTTCTATGTAATCTGAATTTGATAACTTACTATTTCAGTTTTCTCTCTGTCAGTTTCACCCTAGATGTTAGTGGATGCCCCACTTACCATACAACGATACTTAATGCCCCTACTCACGGTATAATGCCACATTAAGTGCCCTCTGCACAGTATAATGCCATGTTAGTTGCATATACCCATTATAATGTGACATTAGTGCCCCTGTATAGTATAATGTCATGTTAGTTCCCTTCATACAGTATAATGCCACCTTATTTCCCCCATGTTTCCATGTTAGTATCCTGACAAAGTATAAACTTATCTAAACCTGGTGTGCGTCTTGTAGTTAAATGCTTAAATATTTGACGTGTTCAGCTTGGACCTTTACTTGATGGCAGAACCCAGACTACTTTTAAAGTAGTTGAGTATCCTTGCCCTATTGGCCTTGGCAGTCCATCATGCTTCATGGACCATCATGGTAAACTGTTGTATTATGGCTATGAGCAGGAAATCTAAATTTGATAATTGTGGCAGGAATCTCTACAAATGGAACAGTTAAAGAAATGTCTTCAACAAATGTACTGCATGTGAACATGCCCCATAAAGATGCATTCAGTGAAAAAAAATTATAATATACCATATGGGAGTTGCTGAAATTGAATAAAACTTTCTACAGTGGGGAAAATAAGTATTTGATACACTGGCGATTTTGCAAGTTTTCACACCTACAAAGAATGGAAAGGTCTGTAATTTTTATCTTGGGTATACTTCAACTGTAAGAGACAGAATAAAAAAAAATCCAGAAAATCCCATTGTATGAATATAAAATAATTAATTTCCATTTTATTGCATTAATTACCGTATATACTCGAGTATAAGCTGAAACCCCTAACATTACCACAAAAAACTGGGAAAACTTATTGACTCGAGTATAAGCCGAGGGGAGGAAATCCACCATTGCAGATAAAAAGTCTGGTCATGTGCATTACAGCTTAGTAACTCCATGGGGATCATAGTAATAGCTGTTAACCCCATCATGTCCCTCACATTAACCCCCTGTGTGCCTCACATAAGAGTTACTGATATGTGGGACATATGGAGGTAATAATTAGGTATCTTCATAATTAAGGTCCTTCATTGGTATTCTCATGTGTCTCACATATTAGTAACCCTTATATGGGGCACACAGGGGTTAATATGAGGGACATGATGGGGTTAACTGTTAATGTGAGGCACATGGAGTTACTGAAACTAAATTAATAATCCCAAATGCCTGACATTACTAGGCAGAGTAACTAAAGGAAGGTCCCTGTGTGTGTCACTTTACTGTAGCTTCCTCTCCTCCATACAACAGACATCTTCCATAAGACACAATAAATCCTGGCTACTCATCTGCAGGGTAGATGCTAAATCCTAGTGTGCTAAAGGACCTCTGATGACGTCATGACCATGTGATCGGACTCTGGTGTGGGCGGAGCTACTAGGATTTAGACTCAACCTTATCTGCAGATGTTACGTACCAGTGGCTACAGGACCTTTGATGACATCACAGTGACCTCATGACAAGCCATTCACAGAGCAGTAGCACTAAAGGACCTCCCCCTTCCAGGTCCTTAGGTTTTCTGTGCTCCGTGGACCCTGACTCGTGTATAGGCCAAGGAGAGCTTTTTCAGCATGAAAAATGTGCTGAAAAAGTCGGCTTATACTCGAGTATATACGATAAGTATTTGATACAATAGAAAAACTTAATATTTTGGTACAGAAACTTTTGTTTGCAATTACACTGGTCAGACGTTTCCTGTAGTTCTGGACCAAGTTTGCACACACTGAGGGACAACATGGTGGCTCAGTGGTTAGCATTGCAGCACTGGAGTCCTGGGTTCGGATCCCGCCAGGAACAACATCTGCAAGGAGTTTGTATGTTCTCCCTGTGTTTGTGTGGATTTCCTCCCATTATACAAAAACATACTGATAGGAAAAAAAATGTACATTTTAATCCCTATATGGGGCTCACAATCTACATTTAAAAAAAGTTTGCACATACTGCAGTAGGGATTTTGGTGCACTACTTAATACAGATGTTGTTGCCTTCTCACCAAGTTGCTTGCCATTGTGCTGTAGACCATCCCAACTTTGGGTCTACAATTTTGTCCCTGTGTCCTTAGACAGTTCTTTGGTCTTCGCCATGGTGGAGAGGTTGAAGTGTGAGTGACTGAGCATGTGGATAGATGTCTTTTATACAGGTAATGAGTGCAGAGCAGGAGGGCTTCTTAAAGGAAAACTAACAGGTCTGTGAGAGCCAGAATTCGTGCTGATTGGTAAGTGATCAAATACCCTGTCTACCAATAAGACACCTGTGGTAGAATAGGAAAACAACATTTATTCATATTCAATAGTTGGTTGAACCCAGCAGATGCTTCCTTACGGGTAGTATTGATTGACACAATACTCCCGGATTCCTGTTGAAACTCCTGGTGTATGTGAGCCATCGGTTGGGTGCGGTTTCTCTGGCCAGCACCTGTTAGTCTCTGTCTCCCAGTTTCAGAGGTCTGCCAACTCGGGGCACATTCCGACAATCACCGTTCACCTTCCACTATGTAATCAAATAGGCCACTGTCGATTTTGGGTAATTCAGTTCACTTACTATGTTCCTTAAAGATTGACCATTTCTGTGGTACCTGACAATTACCCTTTTCTCGAAATTGGACAACTCTGCACTTCGTGGCATCTTGCATGTGACTATTACTGTTTCCTATTTAATGGCGGAAGGCGTAACATATATCACGATCGGAGATACTGTATCTTCATTTGCATGGGTGTCCAAATACTTATTGGTAGACAGTGTACTTATTCCATGCAATAAATGTGATTTTCTGGATTTGATTGATTCTTTCTCTCACAGTTGAAAAGTACCAACAATAAAAATTACAGTGCTTTCTATTCTTTGCAGGTGGGAAAACTTGCAAAATCACCATTGTATTAAATACTTATTTTCCCCACTTTATAAGTGAATGTAGTGATGATATCTGTGATTACAATATTAGAGCAAAATAATAAATTTATTGGGGAGAATCGTATAATTGAAAGGAGCCTCTAGTAGTACCTGTTGTTGCCTCCTCTAGCCTAGAAACAAGTTGAGATACAGTTGGACATGGAGGCATGCAGGTTCTGTATGGTATCCTTTGGCACATTTGCCCATAAGAAACAGTCTTAGGTTACTGAAGCTGGAATACTATCTGGTCCCATAAATGCTGGATTGGCGATAAATCTGATGACCAGCCCGGCCTAGGAACTGTTACAATCTGGTGGTAAAATTCCTGGGAGACCCTTGCTTATGTGAATGAGCATTATCCTGCTGAAAAATGCTAGTTGGAAGCCCTGCCATGAGGGTCAACATGTGGCGTAGGATGTCCTGCACATATTGCTATCTGTTAGTACTACTAAGGATGATAAGCTGTCGTATTTGATGGTTCCTCAGATAGTCACACTAGCAGTAGGGGCAGTCTGTCTCTCCATAGTAAAGGCAGGATTGAAGTGTTCAACGTCAGGCCTCCATATTTGAACCCAATCATTGCTGATCCCAAACTGAACCTGAATTTGTTGCTAAACACTATGTTTTCAGTCTGTAGCATTCTAAATTTATCATTCTTGATATGTTGGCTGGTTGTCAAAGGCAAGACACATAAAAGTTACCTTCTGCCAAATGTGCCTGAAAATGTTTCTGAGCAGTGGTGTATATAGAAGGTGCCATCCATGTCAAGAAAAGTGTGGGAGCTGCTTGTTTCAGTGGATCAAACAATCCTCTCTACTGGTTGTCTGGGTCATCTAGTGCGTGCATGCCCTCACATAAAGACTGCTTCCAATGCTTACTAACAGCTAGGTCAGAATGGCGGGATGGCAAGCAATTAACCAAAATGACCACACTACATCTCTCAGTCCAATGATGCACTCCCTTTTAATGTAGCAAAATGTTGTGGTCTGATTTTCATAGACTCATTTCTAACAATAAGTGTTCTCTCACCAAGAGGTACACAACCCAGAAGTAGGTTCTGAGAGCCTTTTTAGAGTGCAGTGGGGAAAGCACTTTTATACCCTCTCGTGGCAACACCATGTCTTATCAGACCACACTTGCCTGAGCCATGTTGAGTTTTGCAGCTGGCTGACATTGGAGTACATGGCAGCACACTGTACTGTTTTTAATTGTGCTAGTTGAATGTATTTTGGTTGAGACTTCTAACATAACAACCAGCGATAGAAAGTAGCCAGAAAAACCTCCGTTTGAATAAAGGGTTTGTCTCTCAGGATGTGTTGTGGGATGCCATAAAGTCATAGCACCTGTATCCGCGAGATAAAGGTGGTTAAATATAGGCCTAGGTAATTGGGTGACCATCTGAGAGCAAGAGTGGCGGTGGAGACTGAGAAAAGGCATTTGGTTACAGACTCACATGAATCTCTGGAGAATTGGGTGGAGGGCACAGATGTTACGTATGTTTCTTAAACAAGTAATTCAATAATGAAGGGGACATGACTGGAAGATTACTTGCCAGGATGGCACAGAGGGGCAATAATTATGTTAATAAGCTACAGAATTGGTCTGGGCTAGTGGTACAGGAGATTGACAGCATTTTGGAGGTGTTCAGATAAATTTATGCAAAGTTATACAGCTTTATGGGTATCTTATTAGAACGAGCAATTGAAAGGGAATCTGGATTGATATTCATATACTACATGAGTTTGTGAAGCTGAGCTTTTCCTGATGAAAAATTTACTCTGGAGGAATTGCAATTTGCATTGGGAGCTGTGCCCAATGAAAAAAACCTGGGGGAGAATGGTGTGCCTGAAGAGGTTTATAAGGACTAAGGAGGAGTTACTGTTACCTACATTGCTATCCACTCTGAATGTATGTTATGAAAAGGGTAAGTTGCTAGATTCCTTTTATGATGTGGCCATTATAGTTTTGCCAAATGAAGTTAAGGACCCCCCAGTTACCAGATTATTATAAGCCATTGTCTCTGCTGACTTCTGACATGAAGATTTTGTCCATTATATGGTCAAGGACCATTTCCTCAATACTCCACGGGTATTGTCAGGAGGGGCTTTCCCCACAGCCCAGCTAGACTGTCAGGAACGCCCTTCTGACGGTGGGCAGAGATCAGTGCTGAAACTATAGGCACAGATATCTCCAGCCCAGGAGCACAGAATGGGAAAGCTGAATTCAGCTTTCTAGCGGTTCTGAAGTGGATTGAAAATGATACATGGTTTTCAATTTTTTATCAAATAAAATTGTGAAAAGTGTGACGTGCAAAAGTATTCAGCCGCCATGTATCAGAGCTGATGGGGGAGTGGGGTTGTATGTTGGCAAAGATTGTAATGCCTACCAAACAAAATGAGAACATACATACTTTAGCTTTTGAGTATAGACACGTGCCTCTGATGCATATGTGCCATCTGTGTATGTTCCGACACTATAAACACATTAGGTGTGTCAGAAAGGGTATTGTAGTGAGCGCTATCCATCTCTGTGAGGCATTATCACAAGGGACTACACTGAGTGAATAGTGGGGTGTGAGTACTGGGTGACTTGGCTCTGCTGTTCACAAGCAAGCCTGTATTAATATCCAGATTAAATGCCCTGGTGCTCCACATTGCGCTATTGTTTTTAAAATGGGATGAGAGAGTTACCGATGTAGGGGAAATTATATCCAAGTAATACTAAATATTATTGGGACACTGGTGGTTTCTAATCTAAGAAACGCTTCACTGGTCCTATGGAGTTTTGAATTGGATACTGCATGTGGTAGCTGCTCCTCCCTCCCAGTGTTTTTTGTTAAGGTGAAGGTATTCCCCTGTTTTGAATAATTTTAACATGAATCAAATTTGAATCGTTTTAATATGTCCAGATATTATTGAGTGACCCTCCTAATCAATTTTCATATTTTCTGATTGGGACATAATACTTTAGATATTTCTTTTATTGTTTCGACTTTTCACATTTTTATTTGGTTACAATATTGAGAACCATATAACCTTTTTCATTCCAATTCACAATTATGTGCAATTTTGTGTTGGTCTGTCACTTAAAATGTCCATACAATACAGTTAGGTTTGTGGCTTTAAGGTGACAAAATGTGAAGGTTCAAAGGGATATGAATACTTTTGTAAGCCACTGTATTTATTCCAACTGTATAAGGATGAGACTTTCCATGTCTTGCCTTCTCCGTATGTTTTAGGTAAGTCAGGAGCTAGAGGGGCTATGGCGAAGGATCCAGGACCTTATATCTAGAGTATATGAAGTGCAGCTATTGGAGTTCCCAAAAGCAGGTATGTTGAGATTCTTAGAGAATCAGGTGCAGCACTTGGCTGTATCTAAAATATTGTCTTATGTCTGGAAGACCATAGTGAAACACTGGCTGTCTCCAACGCCACCTACAGTGGGCAAAGTAATCAGGGCTATTAACAATACTGGAACACAAGGTGTACAAGAAAAAAGGGGCTATGCAGAAATATGAGAAACAGTGGGGAAGGTGGCTATACTACCCAGGTTTGGCATCTAGTGAGTTGTTAAGATGCAGGATGTTCACTTTAGGGAGTTTGCCGCTTTGGAGATCTTGAACTTTCTACTCCTTGTGAGAGTATAGTGGGTAAGTGACTTGTGTCCTCCCCCACATTGGCTCTACTGAGAGAGATTAATCAGGGGCATCAGATTCTGTGATTTTGATGGTATGTCAAGCTATGCACGAGGTGGGTGTTTGGAGCGGGTGTTTCATGTGAGGCTACCTTCTGTTTCATATATTTTCTGCAGTTTTTATGTGACACTCATTACCTTTATATATGCTTGAAATACCTCAATAAAAATTATTTGATAAAAAAAAAAACCTGAGATGTTTATTAAAAATGATGCTTTAAGGGTTTCACTCATTTGGCATGAGCTGTGTGTAAAAATCTTGCTGAAGGACTTTTTATACAGATGGAGTGCTCTATAGCGTTATATCACATTTTGGACTGTTCGAATTGGGTCCATCATAGCTCAGATTGTAGATAATAAAAAACAGGAATAATAATAATAAATTTTATTCATATAGCGCCAACATATTCCGCAGCGCTGGACAATTTGTTGGGCTCAAATACAGACAGAAAGATACATTACAAAAAGTCATTTCACACACTGGGACTGAGGGCCCCGCTCGCAAGAGCTTACAATCTATGAGGTAGAGGGGGTGACACAAGAGGTAGCAGGGGCGGCATTGCTTATACAGAGGTCAGACAATGTTGTAATAGAGGTGACTGTCATTACACAAACATAAAACTTTATGATCCGTCACTAGTCGTCTCCTTTAACATGTGGATGGAGCTTGGACATATAGAGTTAGCCTGAAATGGCATCATATCATGTGGGGTAATGTGTAAGCTGGAACAGAGGAGGGTTAAATTCTGGGGATTCCGGAAGGGTTTACATTAGGAATTGCGATAGGCCTGCCTGAAAAGATGTGTCTTTAGTTTGCGTTTGAAACCGTAGAAATTGGGAGTTAATCCGATTGTCTGGGGTAGAGCATTCCAGAGAAGTGGTGCAACTCGGGAGAAGTCTTGTATACCAGCATGGGAGGTTCTGATTAGAGGATGTAAGTGTTAGGTCATTGAGTGAGCGAAGAACACGGGTTGGGCGGTAGACAGAGATGAGGGAGGAAATGTAGGAAGGTGAAGCATTATGGAGAGCCTTGTGGATGAGGGTGATAACTTTATATTTTATTCTATAATGAATAGGCAGCCAGTGTAGTGACTGGCACAGACCAGAGGCATCGCTGCAGCGTCTAGCCTGATAGATGAGCCTGGCCGCTGCATTCAGAATAGATTGTAGAGGGGAGAGTTTAGTGAGGGGAAGACCGATTAGTAAGGAGTTACAGTAGTCAAGGCGAGAATGAATCAGAGAGACAATAAGTGTCTTTAGTGTATCTCTGGTAAGGAAAGGGCGTATTCTGGAGATGTTTTTGAGGTGGAGGTGACATGAACGTGCGAGTGATTCAACATGAGGGGTGAAGGAAAGGTCTGAGTCAAACATAACCTCGAGGTAGCGAGCATGGTGCCTAGGAATTATAGTAAGGTCTGAGACTACAATGGATATATACTATGTGATCAAAAGTATCCGGACACCTGGCTGAAAATGACTTACAAGTTCGTGGCGCCCTCCATCGGTAATGCTGAAATTCAATATGGTGTTGGCCCACCCTTAGCCTTGATGACAGCTTCCACTCTCGCAGGCATACGTTCAATCAGGTGCTGGAAGGTTTCTTGGGGAATGGCAGCCCATTCTTCACGGAGTGCTGCACTGAGGAGAGGTTTCGATGTAGGTCGGTGAGGCCTGGCACGAAGTTGGCGTTCCAATTCATCCCAAAGGTGTTCTATAGGATTCAAGTCAGGACTCTGTGCAGGCCAGTCCATTACAGAGATGTTATTGTCATGTAACCACTCCGCCACAGGCGTGCAGTATGAACAGGTGCTCGATCATGTTGAAAGATGCAATCGCCATCCCCGAATTGCTCTTCAACAGTGGGAAGCAAGAAGGTGTTTAAAACATCAATGTAGGCCTGTGCTGTGATAGTGCCATGCAAAACAACAAGGGGTGCAAGCCCCCTCCATGAAAAACACGACCACACCATAACACCACCACCTCCGAATTTTACTGGTGGCACTACACACGCTGGCAGATGACGTTCACCGGGCATTCGCCATACCTACACCCTGCCATCGGATCCACTGTTCAATCGTCCAATGTTTACACTCCTTACACTAAGCAAGGCGTTGTTTGGCATTGACCTGCGTGATGTGTGGCACCCAATCACTTGACCACGTTCGAAGTCTGTGAGTTCCACGGAGCGCCCCATTCTGCTCTCTCATGATGTCTAATGTCTACTGAGGTCGCTGATATGGAGTACCTGGCAGTAGGTGGCAGCACAATGCACCTAATATGAAAAATGTATGTTTTTGGGGGTGTCTGGATACTTTTGATCACATAGTGTATCAGGGACAGATCTATTAGATGGTGGAAACAGTAGTAGTTCAGTCTTAGAGACATTTAGTTTCAGATGGAGCGAGGACATGATATTAGAGACAGCAGAAAAACAGTCATTGGTGTTCTGTATTAGTGCAGGGGTGATGTCATGGGAAGATGGGTATAATTGGGTGTCATCAGCGTAAAGATGGTACCGGAAGCCAAATCTGGCAATGGTTTGTCCAAAGGGGGCTGTGTAGAGAGAGAAGAGCAGGGGGCCTAGGACCGAGCCCTGAGGAACCCCAACAGCAAGGGAAAAAAGGGGAAGAAGCAGAGCCTGCAAATGATACACTGAATGTGCGGTCTGAGGCCGACTGAGCGGAGCATAGTGAGGAGAAGTTGATGGTCAACAGTGTCAAAAGCTGCAGAGAGGTCCAGAAGAATAAGAAGAAAGAAGTCACCATCAGATTTAGCCATTAGGAGATCATTGGAGACTTTTCTGAGGGCCGTTTCAGTAGAGTGCAGCGCGTGGAAAACAGATTGTAAGGGGTCAAGCAGAGAGTTAGCAGAGAGATAACGGATTAAACGAGAATAGACCAGGCGTTCCAAGAGTTTAGAGATGAAGAGGCGGTTAGAGACGGGTCGATAGTTAGCAGCACAGGAAGTGACATTGTCCAGTATCTGTACGTTAAAATCTCATACATGGTTGTCCTTCCTCACAGGAACACAAGTTATATATAATAAAAGAAGCACAAATGTCAATGGAAGTAGTCATCCTGTACAAGTGGCACACTGTCTGCACTGGATCTGGCGTCTGTCATCTGCTCAGAAATCACTGGAGCTGCCCTGTTCAGCTCAGTTACAGGATCTATTGGCAACTGTGACATTTGGCGTCTTATGTGGAAAGATTATAGTGATAATTAAGCGATCATTGGGTTACATGTTACACAAGCCCTCTCATGCCAAGAGTCTGGATTATTACTACAGTGAGCAGAAAGTCGAGCAAGCCAAAGTCAGTCCTGCCACTACCTATGAAGCCAACATCTCCTGTCTGGCAATCGGTATATCGGAATCTGGCAGTCGGAGCATTAGAACTAGACAGCCAGTGGATAAGATCCTGACAGCCAATCAGATCCTAAAAGCAGGTGGATCAGAACCAGCCAGCGAAGGGATTTCTACATTGTCATCTAATTGTGCTCCTTTACCTGGTTTGGGCATAATGTAAATTTCCATGCCGATCTGCAGTAGTTATGAGCAATGTAATGGTGGCTTGTCACACGTAGGATACTCACTATGCACAAGGTATGAATGGTTTTGGACTTCTGGTGTGAGTAATGGGCTCCATGTCCAGTGCTGGTATAGATCCTTTGCTGTAGCTCATTTGTGGAGATGTAGGAGAGGTTGTGCTGCCTGCAGCTATATTTAGTGTCCAGCGTCTGGTGAAATCTTTGTTCCTTCATTTGTGTCATCTCCCCATGTGGAGTCTGTGAGCGCTCGGATCATGTGACTCCATACCTGCTGGCCCACTCTCTCTCATTTGTAAGGTACAGACACTTTGTACTGATCTTTTTGTGTGTAAAAGAAATGCTCTGAAAGCCTGCAAAATAATGAGCAGGTTATAAGGAAGCGGCTGCAGCTTGGGTTAACTCCTTGCTGCCTGGAAGCTACACTATCTGCAATTGAAACAATAAAGTGGGGACATATTAAATTATTGAGATGCCAACCCAGTAAACACACAGAAAAATCAAATATCAAAACATCTTAATTTAACAGAAACATTACAAAGTTGTGGAGTCCGATCGTGACACCTCATTGCCAAGATAAGTCATCCTTGACATCAATGCTCCTCCACAGACAAGCCCGACTGCTCACATTGAATCTGACCATTGTAAACTACCTGGGCTAATCCAAATGGAAAGGGAACCTACTGCACAGCTCATGTTACCCACTGATGAGTCACACTGCCATTTAGTGGTATTCTCGCTGTAGCCCATTGACCGTTGCCACTAAGCAAATGGGATTGCAATATTTCACATAACTGATCAAATATGAAATCAGAAATCAAAGGGAGATTAAGGCTAAGGTACCATGTACAGAACTGCAGCCAAAAAGGGCTGCGGAAAAGACTGCGGCAGAAATGCATTGGAAAACAGCAGCCTTCTATTGTTCTTTTTTTTTTTTTTGAAATGTAGATTGTGAGCCCCATATAGATTATAGCCCCATATAGATTTTTGCCTATCAGTATGTCTTTTTGGAATATGGGATGGAAATCCATGCAAACACGGGGAGAACATACAAACTCCTTGCAGGTGGTTTTTTGCCCTTGGTGGGATTTGAACGCCAGGACCCAGTGCTGCAAGGCTGCAGTGCTAACCACTGAGCCACCGTGTGGCCCCTTATACCTCTTCTATTGTTCTGTCCACACCACATTTAGATTTCCTGGCGCCATCAAACATGTGGCCAAAGCAAGTTTTGTAACCTACTTCCCATGCCTCTACTCTAAAACTTTCACTCCAACTCCCTGTTCTGGGAAAGAGGATAACTGGACTCCATTATTGGCCTGTATGGGAGTATCCCCAATTTGTTACTCCAAGCACAACCAAATAAAAACTCTGTTCCATATCTACTGGGGCTCATCTATCAAATTGTGTCCACCACATTTGTATTATATAGTAGCTCTGCATACAATGGTATAGAGCTACAATTGACGTGTCACTCCAGGTGAAGTGGAACCAGAGCTGTTGATGTGTGCAGAGTTTTACAATAATAATATGTGGCGGCATTGCAGCAAAGACACCATCACTACCTGACCCTCAAGGTCTCCTAGCATCTTCTGCTCCTTCCTGCTGCATGTCAGCTCGATTACACCAGTGATTATGGTCCACTTGTTCACTGTAACAATCTCTTTGGGCCTGGAGACATTTTGGTGTTTGGTTCTCAAATGTAAGACCTGTATATGGATCATAAGAGGTTTATCGAAGAGTTAAGGAGGAATAGTGCAGAGGATGTGAGGGCAGTGAAGACTGTGAAGTAGAATCCAGCCTGCCATGATGTACGTACACTTCTTGCCTCATTAGCACCCAGCCTGCTGGAGTCTCCTGACCTCTCCACACTGCTCAGAAATGAAACATCTATTTATACCTGCTGTAGGGGATGTGAAGCCTTTTTGCTGCAGATCTGTTCATCTTGCTGTTGCACAGAACTAAGTTTTGCAAACAGATGATTTGCATTGCTTCCCTAATCTACTCCCTAAAGAGATTCATAGAAAGAATCTTGTGATATAAAATGAACATTAGAAGAGAACGTTCTCTACTAAATAATCCAAAATCCCATTGCCATCTTTAATCTTCAGATACAGCATTTATTACCTACTGTGCTTCAGCTTGGAGTGGGGACATTTCCTATTACCACCTTTTATTTCTTGTCTATGAACCAGGGTGCAAAGTGCTTTTTGGTTTGGGCAGTCTTTGGGTTAACAATGTTACCATCCTGGAGATCTAAGGCCATTATTATTATTGGGCACGCTTCACTGGGCTAATCTAGCATTTCCCCTCTCCTAATGGATGTGAGGGGAGGAAGCATCAATGTTCAGTGTATGGAGGGCATGGCTACTGCTCACTCTCCTGGAAAGATCTCAGTCTGGCTGAATAAAGTGCTGGTAATTTATTAATGGGAGCTCACCCCCCATGTGCCATTATATCAGAAATAAAGGCAAATTTGTGCATATGCTTAAAGGGAGTCTACCAGCTCCCCAGGCATATTCAACTGTGACCACCATGTTACAGAGCACATTACAGTGATAATCAACATACCCTTTGAAGCCTTATACATATGAGACAATTGGTGCACTGAGGGCGGACCTTCAGCTCCCAGGAGCACTGCTCTTGCCACTTAGATCTCTGAGGGTTACACATGGATTGGATTGGTCAGGTATCTGTCTTTTTTATTTTTTATTTGCTTTATTGAAAAGTGCATACCAGACATAATAATAAAGAACAAGCATGTAACATATGGTACAAAAACAAAATAAGCAGTTACACAAACGGAAGCATACCCAGGAAAAAATGCCACGTTACCAGTCCCCTCAGTCAACAGTGAGCCCATAATGTAGTCCACGTGCCGCAAACCGTCCAGCAGAGCCCGAAAATCAGAGCAATACAACATAATGAAGGTATCAATAGGCAAAACACATGAATAATGGAACAGGATAACATAAAGGAACACACAAATCAAATTAAAGTAATCGTGAATACTTCAGGCAGTTCCCTACCCCTCAGGCATAAATGAATGTAGAGCCATCCTTAAAGATGGGGCATTATACTGAGACATAGGAGAATTTCACCATGACCCCACACTTTATGAAAATTTCTGAGAACATCCTCTCCCTTTGTATAAAATCTGGTTACTGAGAAGAATAGAGTTAGAGTTTTCTCCACATTGACACTGATGGAGGTCGCGGTGCCATCCAGCGCAGTGCAATAGCCTTCCTGCAGTAAGACCCCCATAGGAAAATTCTGAAATGAAGTTGCCAAACCTCCTCATCCAGTATGCTCAAAAGGCACACCTCTGGGGCCAATGGTACAGGCATAGACAGGTATATGTCATTTTTAAACAGAAACCAGTGAAGGAAAAAGTCCTTTGTGCAGACTCCAGCCTAGATGTGAACATATCCTTAGTAACATACATAACAAAAGTATGTTGTTTATTACTGTAATATTCTCTGTAATACAATAGTGACAGTTGAAAATTCTTGAGGAGAATACTGTTCATGCTTTTGTAACCATTGTGTATGCTCCTGAGTGTCTATATTAGATAAGAGGTTGTTTGGATTATTGTACTTGACGCATAGTACTGTACTGCCCGATTTGGCCACGGGTTTTTGTCTTTCCTCCCTTTGGCCCGTTGTTGTTTTGCTTTTCATGTATTTTGAAAAAATTTTCTTCAATAAAAATCAAATTTTAAAATAAAATTCTTGAGGAGGTGGTAGACTCCCTTTAAAAAGAGTCAGCTGCTATGATAAGGGGTTTATAGCTGGAGTGGGGGTTCATGGAGGTGGGTTATGGCTGGGGAATGAGATTTAGTGTGGGAGTTATGGCTGTTGATACAGGGTTCAGTCAAAGGGGTTTCTAACTGTGAAGAGCTCACAATGTACATTTTTTCCCTATCAGTGTGTCTTTGGAATATGAGATGGAAATCCATGCAAACACAGGGAGAATATACAAACTCCTTGCAGATGGTTTTATGCCCTTGGTGGGATTTGAACATCAGGACTCCAGTGCTGCAAGGCTGCAGTGCTAACCACTGAGCCACCGTGTAGACCCTGCAAATTTTTATTCAGTATTTGCTGCATTCCCGTTCGGCCACAGGAAAATAGCCAACAGACCTGCGCAGGTGGCGCTTTTGGACAAAGTCGCGATGGGAGCGCAAAAAGTAGAGGCAGACCGGAGAAGACAGAGGCGTCGCCGGAGAGTTTTCAAGCAGCACTGGGGACTCCCCCAGTGCTGTTTCAGCGCAGGGGAACGCCCCCAGTTTCACAAGAAAACTCATTTACATGGGGAAGAAAGAAGATATTTCTCAGGAACAGCGGCGTGGATCAGAATAATAATGGTAACAGAAGAATTGCCTTTCTTCAGGCTATTCCTACATGTGAATATTCAACCAAAAATAGCAGGTCCGCACTCCTTGGGTTCCATAAAATATAACTTTTAATAAGCCATTAAAAGCTCACACAACATAGAACAATTTGTGAAAAAGTTAGAAAAAGACGCATAGTGCTTAAAAACGCCGACGCGTTTCGAAGCTTTACAGCTAAGGAGCTGTAAAGCTTCGAAACACGTTGGCTTATTAAAAGTTATATTTTATGGAACCCAAGGAGTGCGGACCTGCTATTTTTGGTTGAATATTCAGTTGTGAAGTTGCCTTGTCTAGTCCAGAGGTGAAAGGCCGTGCACCCAGAGGGAAATCTTGGAGCATACTTACAGTCCTATGAAAAAGTTTGGGCACCCCTATTAATCATAATCATTTTTAGTTCTAAATATTTTGGTGTTTATAACAGCCATTTCAGTTTGATATATCTAATAACTGATGGACACAGTAATATTTCAGGATTGAAATGAGGTTTATTGTACTAACAGAAAATGTGCAATATGCATTAAACCAAAATTTGACCAGTGCAAAAGTATGGGCACCTCAACAGAAAAGTGACATTAATATTTAGTAGATCCTCCTTTTGCAAAGATAACAGCCTCTAGTCGCTTCCTGTAGCTTTTAATCAGTTCCTGGATCCTGGATAAAGGTATTTTGGACAAACAATTCAAGTTCAGTTAAGTTAGATGGTCGCCGAGCATGGACAGCCCGCTTCAAATCATCCCACAGATGTTCAATGATATTCAGGTCTGGGGACTGGGATGGCCATTCCAGAACATTGTAATTGTTCCTCTGCATGAATGCCTGAGGATTTGGAGCGGTGTTTTGGATCATTGTCTTGCTGAAATATCCATCCCCGGCGTAACTTCAACTTCATCACTGATTCTTGAACATTATTCTCAAGAATCTGCTGATACTGAGTGGAATCCATGCGACTCTCAACTTTAACAAGATTCCCGATGCCGGCATTGGCCACACAGCCCCAAAGCATGATGGAACCTCCACCAAATTTTACAGT
This sequence comes from Leptodactylus fuscus, assembly GCF_031893055.1. NCBI lineage: Eukaryota > Metazoa > Chordata > Amphibia > Anura > Leptodactylidae > Leptodactylus > Leptodactylus fuscus. The sequence continues at coordinate 77,835,574 of NC_134271.1, read as the reverse complement.
GGGTAGCATGTGTTTTTCTTGGAATGCTGTTTCTTTTTGGACGCCATGCATAACGCCTTTTTTTTTATAACCAAACAACTCAATTTTTGTTTCCAAAATGAAGCTGCCTTGTCCAAATGTGCTTTTTCATACCTCAGGCAACTCTATTTGTGGCGTACGTGCAGAAACGGCTTCTTTCTCATCACTCTCCCATACAGCTTCTATTTGTGCAAAGTGCGCTGTATAGTTGACCGATGCACAGTGACACCATCTGCAGCAAGATGATGCTGCAGCTCTTTGGAGGTGGTCTGTGGATTGTCCTTGACTGTTCTCACCATTCTTCTTCTCTGCCTTTCTGATATTTTTCTTGGCCTGCCACTTCTGGGCTTAACAAGAACTGTCCCTGTGGTCTTCCATTTCCTTACTATGTTCCTCACAGTGGAAACTGACAGGTTAAATCTCTGAGACAACTTTTTGTATCCTTCCGCTGAACAACTATGTTGAACAATCTTTGTTTTCAGATCATTTGAGAGTTGTTTTGAGTAGCCCATGATGCCACTCTTCAGAGGAGATTCAAATAGGAGATCAACTTGCAATTGGCCACCTTAGATACCTTTTCTTATGATTGGATACATCTGGCTATGAAGTTCAAAGCTCACTGAGGTTACAAAACCAATTTTGTGCTTCAGTAAGGGTGCATGCACACTACGTAATGCCGGGCGTGTATGAGAGCCGTACACGCCGGCGTTACAGCAGGGCTGCCGAACACTTCCCATTCACTTCAATGGGAGCGCTCGTAACAGCGGCGTTTACGAGCGCTCCCATTGAAGTGAATGGGAAGTGTTCGGCAGTCTGCCGTAATACCGGCGTGTACGGCTCTCATACACGCCCGGCGTTACGTAGTCTGAATGCACCCTAAGTCAGTAAAAAGTAGTTAGGGGAATTCAAATCAATAAAATGATAAGGGTGCCCATACTTTTGCACCGGTCAAATTTTGGTTTAATGCATATTGCACATTTTCTGTTAGTACAATAAACCTCATTTCAATCCTGAAATATTACTGTGTCCATCAGTTATTAGATATATCAAACTGAAATGGCTGTTGCAAACACCAAAATATTTAGAACAAAAAATGATTAAGATTAATAGGGGTGCCCAAACTTTTTCATAGGACTGTATATGGTGAGATCGAGACTTTATTCCTACATGTATTTAGTTTACAAAGGGTATTCTCTATTCTAGTGATAGAATCCCTTTAGCAGTAGCCACACTGTCTAAGAAAAGCTGATCTGCTGGTAGGCCATCGATATTAGAACGTTGGATAACACATTTAATATATGGGGTGATAACTTATGGGGGGCAGAGAACACTCCAGGTATTGTAGGGAGCTCCAAAAGGAGGTTTGACTTATAAATTTTCAGGGCACATTGCGCATTGCCGCCTCTCATTCCTGGAGAGCTGTGTGGCACGCTGCACACACCACCCATCCTGCTTCCCACCCCCACAAAATTTGTATGGCTCCCGATCACCTCCTCTTCTCCCACTGAACCTCTTGTTAAAAGTTTGAGCCCCAGCGCTGGCCAGACGGTTATGATTGGAGAGGGGGTGTAATTAGACAGTGAGGCTCAGTGAGGGAAATAAGGCCGTTGATACACGGTTGAGTCAGGGGGCCATGCCTAGGATCCAGCCAGGGAACACTACATTTGCAACCATGAAGAAGAGAGCGCTTGGATGCGTGCGCTGTAAAGAGGAATGGGGCTATGGAGACATGTCTGCCGGGGACATGGAGGCGACATTTCTGTATTACTCCCTCTTATTACAGCGCTCACCTGTACACATCAGATAGGCAGGACAACTGGTCTCTACAGTAACCGAAGACGCGAAGACACCCAATCACAGAATAGTTTGTTGGCAGGTCACCGCTGGTTGTTATGGTGACGATACTAACTAAAGGTCTCACAGGAGTAGAGAGAAACATTGGGAACTAGACGTCCCGAAACCGGTGAGTACAGTCTAAAGTAGCGAGCACTACCGAGAGCGCACAGGGGATATGGCGGCCCTCATAGCGTGATGTTACACTTGTAATAGACACTGCCTCAGTGTAACATGACACACGTAATACATACACCTCAGTGCAACACCACACGTTATACAGACAGTCCCTCAGCATAGTATCACACATGTAATACAAAGTGTCTATTATGTAATAGTGTTATATCACACATGTATACAGACACATGTATACAGACAGTCCTAGTTTATAGCTCACTTGACATAAAGACAATGTAATACCTCACATGTATTCAAAACGGTTCCCCTATGTTATATCACACATGTAATACAGACAACCCCCACGTAATATTACACATTTAGGGCTCATTCATAGCTGCGCCCGGTCTCCGTTCTGCAGGTTTCCGTTTCCTGCACAAAACAGGGGCAGGAAACAGAAACCTGCCGGCATGTTTGACGCCCATTCATTTGAATGGGCTTGAATAGTCTCCGGCCATGAGCGGTGGTGAACGTTTTATGCTCTCTGCGGCAAAACCGTTTTTTTTTTAAATCGGACACAGAGTCGGACATGCAGTACTCTGTGTCCGGTTTTAAAAAAAAATGGTTTCGCCACGGAGCGCATAAAACACTCACTGGTGCTCACGGCCGGACGCGGCATGAGAGGTTTCATGAAAACGGAGTTACAAACAGTGCTAATGTCATATCACACATGCACATGTAATAGAGACAGCCCCAGTGGTGTAACTAGGAATGGCGGGGCCCCATGGCGAACTTTTGACATGGCCCCCCCCCGACCGACGCTGAAGACCTCGACCGACCCCCTCCTACGCATTCCTGCGTGCTCTATTATGCCCCATATTGGCCCCTGCACACAGTATTATCCCCCATAGTGGCCCCTACACACAGTATTATCCCCCATAGTGGCCCCTGCACACAGTATTGTGTCCCCTGCACACAGTATTATATCCCACTGTGGACACCCATAAACAATTATTATACTCTGGGGTCTTTTCAGACCCCAGAGTATAATAATCGGAGATCCAGGGGGAGAAAAACATTAAAAAAACTCTGTTACTCACCTATCTTCCGGCTCCTACGCTGTCGGCCTCCGAAGTAGTCCATCTTCAATGACGTCAGATGTCACATGACCCGGGACGCAGGCCCCTAATGTCCCGAGCCCTGTGGCAGCTGCCTTTGCTGCTACGGCGGTAGTTACGCCACTGGACAGCCCCACTGATATATATATATATATATATATATATATATATATATATATATATATATATATATAGGAACGCCCCCTCCCATTCTGATAGTACTCGTCCATAGACGAGTACTGCGGGGTTGTTCCTCCACGCTCTCACAGTACAGCGCTATAGGCTGACTGTCAGGAACGCCCTTCTGACGGTGAAGAGCTGTGGTACCAGCACCAATAGCTCTTCACCTGAGGCACAAATCGTGAAAGCAGACAGTGCACTGAATTCACTTCCTGTATTCCTTATCAAACTGACAAAGCCGCCTCCTCCCCAGCTTACTCAGCAGAACACTATGAACTTCCCCTGTTTCTCTGAAAAGAAAACAGGTTCTTATAATATTTTTTTTCCAAATAAAGAACTAGGGCTTATTTTGAGGGTAGGTCTTATTTTACAGGTACTGGAGTGAATCAGAATCTTTTCTGATTCACTCCAGATGAATCTTGTAAAAGGGTTGAAGTTAGTTACCGTAACTTACATTCGCAGTTGATGGTGCAGTGTCAGAAGGCCTTAAACAAACTTACTGCCACTCTCTTTCTCTAAACACTTTGTGTGGCAGTAGCACCGTGCCCTCTCTATCTCCTCTCCTCTACGCTAAGGGGAAGGGGGGGGGGGTGCTGTAATGAACAACCAGGAGTGCCACCTTAATTCTGGTCACGTAGGTAGCCAAGCCCACGACATAGTAGCGGTTGGTAGGTGGGATCCAGGAGTCGGCACTCGGGAAGCAGGACTCTGGAGTGGGTGAGCGGATTTCTCCATGCCATGGCAGGAGGTAGCGGGGCACCTGACCTGGATGTTTGGGAGCTACGGTATGCCTGTTCTCATCAGTGACGTCATGTGACATAACCTAGCGTTGGAGGCGCTGACTGTAATTAGGGCTTATTTTTTAACTACGGCTTATAGTTCAAGCCTACTCCAAAAACCCTGCAAAATCAAGCTAGGGCATATTTTGGGGGTAGGGATTATTTTTGGAGCAATAGGGTATCACAATACTCATGATTACTAGAAATCTAATATAGATGCTGATGGAATAATGAGAGAAGGACTCAGTGATATCTGTGTCTTTACATAGAGAGATAACAGACACAGCTGAACAGCAAAGCTGTAGATAACAGTGAGAGCAGTGAGTGATGTCATATGTCCTATCTTATCACTCAGGTCTGGCTCTATGGAAATGCTGTCTAAACAATGGGAGGAATAATTTTACATAGCAGGAAATTAAAGCAGCATTGCTAAAGCAATATATTTAGGAAAACTTTTCGATTTACATAAACCAGCAGTATAAATAGGATCCTTCAGCTGGGAATACCCATTTAATGTAATATCACACATGCAACACGGACATCCGCCCTTGTAATACAGATGCCCTATTGAGCAATTTTGCTTGTAATGCAGAAGCACCTCTATGTAAGGCCTGGTTAACATCTGCATTCGGTAATCCGTTCAGGGAGTCCGCATGGGGCCCCCCTCCCCCCGAATAGACTACTGAATGCATTGGCAAGCGGTGTACAGTGAAATCACACAGACCCCATAGACTATAATGGGCTCTGTGTGCTTTCCATGCGGTGTCCGCACAGAACATGCAGACAGAAAAGTACTTCTCGATCCACTTTCCTGTCCGCATGACTCGTGCGGAGACTGCATAAAAAACACACGGACACCGTTATAGTCTATGGGGTTCATGTGCGTTCATTGAACACCACTTACAAATGCATGTATGAATGTAGTCCGTTCGGAGGGTCCTCATGCAGACTCCCCGAACGGATTACCAAACGCAGATGTGAACCAGGCCTAACGTGACATATGATTTATATCTGCTTCCTATTTAATATCACACATGTAATTGACTCATCCCCATGTAATATTATGTACTACATAATATCTCACATATAATAAAGACAATTCTCATGTAATATTAGTGTAATATCATTGTGTTCTAAATATAATGTATATGAAAATAAATCCTATAATGAGTCAGGCACTGGCTTCTGGAGGTCCTGTATTTAAACATAGATTTTTTTTTGTGTAAGACAGTGCCCCCTGATTCATTGAAGTGACTGAAGATGCCAGCATGTAGGTCACAGAGCACTTACTCATTCAGATATGCATGACGGCTTATGTGATGTATCTTCTATCCACTGAGCATTGAAGAGATGCTCTCCCCTTATTTAATGTTATGTACGGTACAGTCTGCAGTAATAGAACTATAGCTAGTGGACAATACCTGCTCCTCCATGGTTATATTACACAGTTACTGTAGCTCTGGAGTATAATTCAAACTGTAACCCAGGATAAGTAATGTAAGTACATAGTGTATCCACCAGCTGAATAGTGAGTGCAGCTCCAGAGTATTATACAGGATGATTCTCAGACTTAGTACAGAAAAAGTGGGGGAGGTTTATTATTGAGCGAAGCGTAATAATATTGACCTAAGTTTTCTCATCTGAAATGCCACAAAGCAGAATTTACTCTGCCCTTTGCACTTTCTAAAAAGTGGGTGTTGTGAGGGTGGGGCCAGTAACCCCAATTTTATGGCGTAAATGATGACTGAAATATGAACCAGCAAATCAGTTAACAGACCCTCTCCATAGTGTGTGAAGTGCGCGTATGCTGGCACCCATAGAAATCAATGGGATCTGTTTTAACGCCGCTCATTCTGAATGAGTTTACGTTCAGAATGAGCTGAGCGTAAACTCTGTGTGAAGGCTTCCTAAGGCTGAAGCCCCAGATCACGGAAACGTAGCTTTTTTTGTTGTAGATTTTGTTGCGCTTTTTTGAGCCAAAGCCAAGATTAGATTGAGCAGAAGGTAGAGGTGTAAGAACTTCCTATATCTGTCCCATTCCTTCTGTAGCCATTCTTGGCTTTGGCTCAATAAACTGCAACAAAAAAAGCATGCGTTTCCGCAACGTGGGGCCTTAGCCTAAGCTAAAGCTCTGCGGAAAGAAACGTCGTGAACGCATTGCGGTTCTTTCTGCAGCACTTTTAAAAGAAAGTTCATAGAGTTTTCCTCTGCGGACTTTCTCTTAACATTATATCCAAGGGAAAGCCAACAGCATTTCCGTAGATATAATTGACATGCTGCGATTTGCAAAGCTGCAACGGCTGTGCAAATCGCAGCGTGTCCGCGCTGCGATTTCTTCCGCAAAGTGGGCATGGGATTCACATGAATCCCATCCCCTTTGCTTGCACTGTAAAACGCCGCGATTTTTCCCGCAGCGTCTCCGCCACAGGCAAATCACGGCATTTACGTCCCATAGGGGCCCCGGCTTTAGACGCCGCATTTTGACTGTGGCATTTTACAATCACTGCAAAGAGGATGGGATTCTAAAAAATACGAGCAGCGGAAATGCTACAATTTTCAAAACCGTTGCAGACTTTCTATCAAAGTACTGTGGGAAAAACTGCAATGTTTCGCTGCTGCAGTTTTTCCCAAAACACTTTTTTGCTGTGGCCCACTATGTGGGATCCTAGTTTAAAACTTATTTCAATAACCTAAATAATAAAAAAAATGTTATACCCTTCAAAATCACTTGTACCAAAAAACATGAAAATGTACCTAGTCATGAACCAGATAAAATGGATATGAAGTGATAAAAAAAATAAATAAATAAAAAGTTCAGTGGGTTGGTACAGTGAGACGGAGTTGGAAATATTTAATGACGACTTTGTCCTCTTACTACCTAGCTCAGCGGTTCTCAACCTGTGGATCGCGACCCCGGCGGGGGTCGAACAACCAAAACACAGGGGTTGCCACATACCTCCCAACCGGTGGGAGGTATGTCCCGGTTTCAACTGATCGGCACCCGGAGGACGCCGATGAGTTGAAAACACAGGCGATTAAAGCAGGAGCTGTCACAGCCAGCTCCTGCTTTAACGCTGTGCTGCGGCTTCTTTATGTGTAGCCGCGATGTGATGATGTCACATCGCGGCTACAACTATATGAGTGAGCGAGACTGAGCGGGCAGCGGGGGAGCGTTGGAAGGTGAGTGTAAGTGTGTTTTTTGGTTTGTTTTAAACATTAAGGTGGAACATAATGAAGGGGCAGATGAAGGGGGGGACGGCATGACATTGGGGGCAGAGATGGAGGGACATGAAGCTCTGGGCAGAGATGGGGGAACATGAAACTGGGGAACAGATGGGGACATGAAACTGGGGGAAGAGATGGGGGACATGAAACTGGGGGCAGATGAAGGGGTTATATGAAACTGGGGGAGAGATGGCGGGGGGACATATAATGTACGGGTGACTGTAGGAGGATTATACTGTGTGGGAGCACATGAAAAATTAATGAGAATGGGCGGAGTCAACATAAAAGTGGGTGGAGCTAAATTCGCTGCAGCGCTCTGCGCGCGCGCCGCATATTTTCTCCCTCTTTCTAATCTTCAAAAGTTGCGAGGTATGCCTAAAGCCATCAGAAAATACACATTTCTGATGGCTTTAGCCACTGAGAAGCCGCGCTACTCTCTGCAGCAACGCTATTCAGCTGGAACGCACGCCGTTATGGACGCATGTTCCAAACTGAATACTCCTGCTCTGGAGGGCTCAGGCAGTCTCACTGTTGGACTTTTCATACGTTGGAGGATTTGGAGCCCAAGCATCCCTGAGTTCTAGGAGTGTAAGGATGGAGTCCTGAAGGAGAAGGGCAGTACTGAGTGAAAAGTTGGGTTGTATGGGTGTAGAGGTTACCCTGGAGTAGGCTACTGTGGTAGAGATGGGACAGAGGTCTCAAGCCTTGGTCTGCAGCCACACTTTAGCCAACAGCACAGAGCTATTCCTTGCAGATCTATAGGTGCCATACTAATGGGCCACAGGGCCAGAGTATACTTTACGAGGGCCCCGAGGAGAGGAGTTGCTGTTCCATGTTACCAGTGGGCATCAGTGCAGTCTAACCTCTGGCCACAGAAGGAGAGTTGTCCAAACTGAGTACCTCCAGCCAAGTGATGTCCCAATGGGTGGGGATTATTTGATGGTGACAAGAAGCCATGGCAGTTGCTTTTGACCATTGACATCACCAAAGTGATGGGAGAGCTGGTGAACAAACTTCTGTGCTGGCTGCAGGTTGGTCTTTTGGAGAATCCCTGATGAGTGCCCCAGGGGTTTATTAATCCCAATGAGGGCAGAGGAACAGCTTCTGGGACCTAGCCAAGTGTGACTGACTAAGTTTTGGAGAATTCAAGTGTAGCAGGGAGGTAAAGCTGAGAGTTCAGAGGAAGAAGGGCAGAGTCTGTGGTTCTACAGCTCCTTCTTGGCTATGTGGACCAGCACCCTGTGGTTAGATGACCCATCCATACAGGTTCAGCTTGGCTGTTGAGTTAGGAAGAGCACGACGTGATCAAATCCAACTACTTTCAAGCAATCAAGCTGTTGACTAGGAGATGAAGACTGGGATGAATGAAAGTAAGGGGAAGACTTAGGAAAAACTGTGAGGTCACAGCAAGAACTTCTCCAGCCACGAACTGAAGAACCTTTGCGGTCAAGCACTGAAGTGAGAAGTCCCCTTCAGTTCCAGTTCCTGCATCCAGTTTTTTTCCCCTACTTTTATGTGATTCCTATGATTAGCTTGGTTTTAGCCCCTGACACTGGATGACTTCCACTAGCTGCTGTAGCATGCGCTGTGGTCTTCATATTCCTGGTTGGAGCATTCCTCAAGTGGGCCAAGTAAAACACTTACTTGGGACTAGGCATTGGGCATCCATGTGCAAGGTAGATTCCTGGGAGCAATGGTGCCCCAGGTGTGCTTGGTGAATTCCTGGCAGGGTTAGGGTGGTAAAACTGTATTGGGCTTGTAGCCATATGAGGCTAGCGAGAACCTCCATGTGTAGGACGAGGTGCTGGACAGTAGGTTACAAGGCTCGATTGTAGCGCTTTTAGGGGGCATTCACACTTACACCCCATGTCCGCCCGCCCTATTCCCCGGAGAAACCGTATAGGGGAAGGCTTCCTGATGGTCAGTTTTAAAAGCCATTCATTTTTAAAGCAAACCTTCAGTCCTCTCCGCAGTGAAACCATTCTTTTTGCATGGACATAAAGTCGGACATGCAGGACTTTGTGTCCATCCAGAAAAATGGTTTCCCTGCAGAGAGGCTGCATATGGGCACTAGCGGTTTGCTTTAAAAAAAACCCATTCAAATGAACAGGGGTGCAAGTGTGAATGCTCCCTTACAAACATCTGTCACTGTACTGTACATACAGGGCTCAAAATCTAAGTTCCCTATCAGTATGTCTTTAGAATATGGGAGAAAACTGGAGTACCTGTAGGAAAACTACAAAAACACCAAGAGAATATACAAACTGCTTGTAGATGTCTTCGGCTGGAGTCAGTGGTTTGCAGCAGTGGTAGCCCCGGAGCCACCAGTCATTGTCCAGTTTACGCCAGGCAGGAATGGCCTTGTACCGCATGAAGGGCCCGTTTCCTTGCTCTTAGTAAGTAAGCTGCTTGAAGTACAGCTTGAGGGGAGGTTTGTTTGTAAATGTGGAAAACAACTTGGAATGGAAATAGCTTGGAAAGCTTCTTAGATTGGTTGAGAAGAGAAGCTAGATTTTACCTGACAATTCCAAGAACTGGGCACCTTAGGATGCTGGGGAGTGAGAGGAAGGGTTCTTCGATGTGGCGATCAGTGTATCCCCCTCTTAATGGTGGAAGTGTGTTGTTTGTCGCCACAGCCTGTGATCTTGTGAACTGGGTCTAACTTGTTTTATAACACTTGTTATTGAATAGTTCCACTATAGTGGTCAAGTGGACTGTGTTGGTGCTGAGCTCTGGGAGGTTGCTTTAACATCATTCATATTGCTGTAAACATAACCCATATTCTGAGTGTCAGGTCAGCACTAATCCCCCTGACAGCTGTAATCTGCTTGCTAAGGATAGATTAATGTCCCTGAATGGAACAGAAATGGAAGATGTGAAACAGGGATTTCAGGACACAGCAAAGTGGAGTGTCAGCCTAACCCCCCTCCCCTTCCCTGCTCCTAGGGGGCATCAGACATGATAGAAGGAATAAAGAAGACACAATGTGAATCCTTTCCCTATTATATAAGTAATATGCAAATCATTCTTAGAGGAGGGAGCGGGCACAAGTCTATACACTGTGGCCATGTGAGATATAACAATAGTGCAACCACAACCCTATGAAGTATGAGGCTGCAGCCTGTGTGCTGGACTCTGTACTGCAGATAGCAGCGGTCTTCATCCTGCAGCTCATTTATTACCACAAGTTGAAGACTACTGGTATAAGGTTCCTCATCCCGCTGGGGATGGTTAATAGAGGTGCACATCAATAGTGATGGGAGTTGTATGCTTATAGTTATGAATGGACCTTAATGTCATCATGCTATGAATAGTCAACCAAGATTTTGCTCAAATACCTCAGTATTAAAAGCTTACATTTTCCATAACCGGGTGATTAATTATCATGTATTATATGATGGACACACCAGTATAACGCCCATCATCACTATCTGGTAACATCTGTTATCTATACCCATATAATTCCTCACATCATTACCTTTTAGCTACGTTGTTAATTCCAGCCAGTACTATGCATTATCATGTTTGTTGGCGATACCCGAACGGCTCTCAACATTATTATCTATACTCACTATCATTACAATATACTGTACGTTGGTCATACCAGAATAATTCCCTCAGCAGTACAATCTCTATCTATTATTGCTAGTGTTATCGCCCTTCATCACTAGTTGTTTGCTGCCTTTGAGCACATTTTGCTGTACTTTACAATCTATTTATTATTATTATTAATAATAATAATAATAATAATAATAATATGATTCAATATGAAGGCAAAACCGAAAATTTACTGCAGCAGGAGTGGCATCCAGCTCCATCTCAACCTTTTTTCTGTTTGGAACAAAATTCTGACCGATGGTCAAACATTAAAGGAACTTATTATATTGTAGAAGAAGGGGACAACATATAGCAATTCATGTTGCGTCTAAGAAATGGAGAAGGAGAGAGATATTGTTTTACTGATAGATGTTAGTGGATATTTCCTGCAAGCGGAGTGCCACGCCATGCCTTTAGAAGTCAAGTAGTGCTCCCTTTCCCCACTTTAGCTTCATTTTCATGTTGTAGGGAGCTCAAATTGGGGCTTTGCTGCCTGTCCATTACTATCAGGATGATATCCGGGTGCAGAATCTAAAGAGTTATATCTGGTTATACTATCTCATATAGTTTACCCTTTTAGGTTCACCTGTGAGGAAGATATATTTAACTCTAGGAAGAAAATAATCTGTAGTAAATATCAGTTGTTGAGTCTCTTTTGGTTTCGGAGGAAAGCTGACGGACATCCAGTATAGGTGAGTGTATCACATGGCTTTCCTAGGGTCCTGAAATATTGAATCTGCTGCTTATAAGAGCAAGAGATCAATCACGCTACTGCATAACAGCTGACTTAGGAGGAGAGTGACAACTCTTGTGATAACTGTGGACATTTTAATTGTCACTCAGCTTTTCCAGAAATAGATATAAGTTAGAAACTGTTAAGTAGAATTAGAAGAGGAGTCTGCGGGGGGGGGGGGGGCTTATTCACTGAAGTCTGTTGTTTGCCTGTCCAGTAAAGTTGTTTGTTTGATGAGAAAGTCTCCTCAGCATAGTTGTTGCCTGAACATGATGGCTGCTACAGGCTGTGCATGCATATATGTGTGTATGAAGGTCATTGTTGATTTACTGGAGGAAGAGCTGTGGTACCCAGAAATAATGCTTCATTCTCTTCTCAGATGTACTGAGCCCCTCAGACATGCCAAGCAGTATCCAGAGCAAAGTCCAAGCTCCGCGCAATCCAAAGCTGACCAGACATGAAGAGGCCGCCAACATGGTAATAAGTGCTCCATAAATTGGGTCGTTTTTTTATCCATCATTGCAAGGCTTAGTCTGACAGATGTCGGTGACTGAACCCAGGGATTATCCAGGGCACAAACAAATCAAGTCAAACAGCTGTTCACAAATAATGCTTGCCCCCCACCAGGACCATGACTTCATCTCTGCCTCAGGTTCAGTGGGGCAGGTAAGGAGGTATCTCCACACACATTAACTGCTTAAAACAGGATCAAGGACCAGTACCTGCACCGAAAAAGTTAATGCATATTGTGCCCACGGCCGTAAAGTATAAGCAGGGGTTAGGTATTAAGCCAGCTCCACATTGCATTGCTCATATCAGGGGCCAGAGCAGTGCCAGTAAAAGCAATGTATATTGTGCCGACTAATACACTGTCTACCAATAAGTATTTGGACACCTGTAGTCTGAGCGGCAATTACAGCCTCAACCCTCAGGGGCATGCTTTCCACAAGTCCTTGTATGAGGGCTAATTGGTATTTTATTCCATTCGGCTTGGAGAAGACAGGTAAGTTTTTTTTCACCAATTTTGGACGGCTGTTGCACCCCTTAGTTCGGCGATCCAACTCTTCCCAGAGGTGCTCGATAGGGTTCAAAATGGCGTTGTTATCCTGGAAGTAACATTGGTCTGACCCAAAGAACCGCCATAATGTAAGAAGCACACTGTTATCTAAAATAGTGCAATAGGTGTCAGAATTGAGTTTACCATGCACTGGGACAAAGGGTCCCAGTCCATACCAGGAGAAGCACCCCCAGACCATAACTACACTTCCGCCAGACTTTACTGGGTGTCCAAATACTTATTGGTAGAGAGTGTATAAATTATCAGTAAGGGCTGGTAAAGAGTAGTGAAGCTCCACACGGCTAGGACCAATATCCATGTCAACAAAAGTAACGTATATTGTGCCCTCTACTCTAAAGTATCAGTGAGGTCAGGTAAGGAGCCATTTCCACACGGCACTGCTCAGGAGCTTACATTTGTACCACTAAAAGTAATGTATTTTGTGCCGACTACTTTAAAGTATCAGCAGGGTAAGGAGCCAGCTCCACATGGCACTGCTTCTATCAGGAGCCAGGGCCAATACATGCAGAGTAATGGCTTATTGTCCTTCTGCTACAGGTTGCCTGCTACAAATTACAAGGCTCAGGAAATTTACTCCAATGTGACTTACACATTAATTCCTATATGAAGGACATTCTAGTAAAATCAGACGACACTGGTGGTATCACTACTAGTCAATACACACTAGTGTAGTATGAGTCAACTGTAAGGACAACATCGTTTAAAAGGAGTCAAATAGAACATTTTCATGCTTTCGTCATCCTTCTTGATATAAGTTTTTGGAGCGACTCAGCTCAAGCATGTATTATTTGTAATGGAGTGATCAGTACTAGGGGTACTGTTCTAATGTCAAATATTCAGTGTTTAGTGTGCTGGTGCATCCATCTGTTAATACAGATTCCCTCGTTCTTCCTGTTAGATGACCCTGACTCCATCAGCATTTCTGCGAGAGATGTCATTTACAACAGAGCAGCGATTGGCCAACACTAGAGAGATGCATCCTCCGAGGATCATTCAGATACTTGATATGAGTGAGACCACCCATCAGAAGGTGCGTACTGTTTTCTGGTATATTTAGTGTTGCATATATTTTGTATTTTATATCTAAGGGATATGTTGCTTATTTCTTCACAGTTTTAGCCTTAGTTCAAGATGGGGATTCCGTGTGTGCATATTCCGTCGTGGCTGCCGCGACGGGTTGCCGGTGCAGTGCTTTCCGCTCCAGATTAGGCCCAAATGAATGGGCCTGGTCCGGAGGGAGCCGATGCGAGGCAGATGCCGCAGCTGAATCAGCCACAGAATCCACCTGAAGAAAGGGCAGCTTGCTTCTTTTTTCCACTAGTGGGAACAATATGTTAGCGGAAAAAAGAATCCAATGGTCTACATAGACCTCTATTGTGAGGGGGCAGATTCTGAGAAGGATTCCGTGCCAAAATCCGCCCACTCTTGCCCCGTGTGAACTAGCCCTTAGTCTGCTAGTTAGAGACATAGCCTTCATGCCTGGTTTAGATTTGTTCAAACTGCCATGCTGTTTCTGAGGAAATATGGAGATGAGCGGACTCCAGTTGCATATGACACTACTTATCTAATGAGAAAACAGCAGTATCAAACGGATTGAAATAAGAGGTTGCTGCTCAATCAGTTGCAGTCATTATAGCAGCTTTATGTGACGGAGGCTTCCAGGGCCTATGTGTGACAGCTGTTAATAATATATTTGCCTCCTGTTATGACTTATTCTCAATGTTTCTTGTAGTTCTCCTCGGTGGATGTAGAGCAAGCCCTTTTCCAGCCTTTCCCATCAGAAATTGTCTTCCAGAACTACATTCCCTGTGAGACGTATGAAGTTCCACTAATCTTAAGGAACAATGACAAGGTGAGCTCCTGCCTCCTGTATGTGTATTGGTTACATATCATATCATACAGCATATGGTGTATATGGGTAGTTTATCATACATACTTATCTGTTATGGCCCAGGGGCAATAAAGCTTTTAAGTGTAGTGTAAATCTCATCGTCATTACTTTTTACCTTTTCAGGTTCCTCGACTAGTAAAAGTCACCCAAGAGAGTTCACCATACTTTCAAATTATCAGTCCCAATGATGTGTGTCACAAAGTGGCTCCAGGCATGCCATCAACTTTCCGTATCCTCTTTACACCTGAGGAGAATAAGGTAATCTAAAGGCATGTCCACTGTAGGTGGAGGACTCATCACTAGAAGCTTCCTGCTTAGCATCTTCTATGGCCCCTCTCAGTCATTACAGACAAGATTGTAGAAATGGGAGAAGAGTTAGTAGAATGACGGAGTTCCATACGGAGTTCATTTCTTGTAGTGACAAATGCTTGTTAGAGATAATCTTTCATCTTGGAAAACAGCCCCAAACTACTAGAATGGGTGGAAGCTGAATAGCTGAAGAGACACAGAGTCTAACAATGTTATTACTATCTGTGTACTATGTATGTATGTTGAGGATACAGTCTGATACTATATGACATTGAGGGTATCTTCTCTGACTTAAGGGAGTTCTTGTTTGTATTATCAGAGACACTTGGTCAGAATCCTACTAATATTATAAGTGTGAAAGTTTGTGTGTTTGGATGTTTGGATGTTTGTGAGTTTGGATGTATGTCCCTCAATCACGCTAAAACGCCTGGACGGATTTGCATGCAATTTTCCAAAAACATAGTTTTCCCTTTAGGATTGAGTCACAGGCTACTTTTGGTGCCACTAAACAACATGGCTTCCTTGCAGGAGACTCACAAAAGCAGGACTCCTAGCCCCAGCTATAGACTCACACACTGCCTGGCATTTCCTGCCTCAACCTGCCTGCCCACTCCTTACTGTCACCTCAGGAGTAGCCCTCGCTCTACTCACATTTACATATAGATTTCCATTATATAACAGATCACATTGTCTGTATCACTACATACACAATATAACACATCACATTGTCTGTATTACTACATACACAATATAACACATCACATTGTCTGTATCACTACATACACAATATAACACATCACATTCACATTGTCTGTATCACTACATACACAATATAACACATCAGCTATAGACTCACACACACTGCCTGGCATTTCCTGCCTCAACCTGCCTGCACACTTCTTACTGTCACCTAAGGAGTAGCCCTCACTCTACTCACTCACATAACAATATAACACATCACATTGTCTGTATCACTACATACACAATATAACACATCACATTGTCTGTATCACTACATACACAATATAACACATCACATTGTCTGTATCACTACATACACAATATAACACATCACATTGTGTGTATCACTACAGACACAATATAACACATCACATTGTGTGTATCACTACAGACACAATATAACACATCACATTGTGTGTATCACTACATACACAATATAACACATCACGTGTGTATCACTACATACACAATATAACATCACATTGTGTGTATCACTACATACACAATATAACACATCACATTGTCTGTATCACTACATACACAATATAACACATCACATTGTGTGTATCACTACATACACAATATAACACATCACATTGTCTGTATCACTACATACACAATATAACACATCACATTGTCTGTATCACTACATACACAATATAACACATCACATTGTCTGTATCACTACATACACAATATAACACATCACATTGTCTGTATCACTACATACACAATATAATACATCACATTGTCTGTATCACTACATACACAATATAACACATCACATTGTGTGTATCACTACATACACAATATAACACATCACATTGTGTGTATCACTACATACACAATATAACACATCACATTGTGTGTATCACTACATACACAATATAACACATCACATTGTCTGCATCACTACATACACAATATAACATCACATTGTGTGTATCACTACATACACAATATAACACATCACATTGTGTGTATCACTACATGCACAATATAACACATCACATTGTCTGTATCACTACATACACAATATAACACATCACATTGTGTGTATCACTACATACACAATATAACACATCACATTGTGTGTATCACTACATACACAATATAACACATCACATTGTGTGTATCACTACATACACAATATAACACATCACATTGTGTGTATCACTACATACACAATATAACATCACATTGTCTGCATCACTACACACACAATATAACATCACATTGTCTGCATCACTACATACACAATATAACATCACATTGTGTGTATCACTACATACACAATATAACACATCACATTGTGTGTATCACTACATACACAATATAACACATCACATTGTGTGTATCACTACATACACAATATAACACATCACATTGTGTGTATCACTACATACACAATATAACATCACATTGTCTGCATCACTACACACACAATATAACATCACATTGTGTGTATCACTACATACACAATATAACATCACATTGTCTGCATCACTACACACACAATATAACATCACATTGTCTGCATCACTACATACACAATATAACATCACATTGTGTGTATCACTACATACACAATATAACACATCACATTGTGTGTATCACTACATACACAATATAACACATCACATTGTGTGTATCACTACATACACAATATAACACATCACATTGTGTGTATCACTACATACACAATATAACATCACATTGTCTGCATCACTACACACACAATATAACATCACATTGTGTGTATCACTACATACACAATATAACATCACATTGTCTGCATCACTACACACACAATATAACATCACATTGTCTGCATCACTACATACACAATATAACATCACATTGTGTGTATCACTACATACACAATATAACACATCACATTGTCTGTATCACTACATACACAATATAACACATCACATTTGCTATCCCACCAAACTTTTTAAAGCACTTTTACAGTTTCACACGTCTGTGTCCGCCCAAATTCTCAAATCACCGCAGGCGAAGTCGCGGGTAAAAGCTAGTATTTTTATAAAATAGGTGGTTGGACATTATCTTTCTTCATAGTCTACCACGAGACCCATGTCCAGAATCATTCCAGGGGTCTCTGGATAATCCTCACCTATTTTTATGTATATGACAAAAAAGCGGATGTCCGCGAATAAACTTTTTTTGTTTTGTTTCACTATGGCACATTTTTTAGTTGCATTATCTAATAAAAGTTATATTTTATTGCCCTGGAACCACCTACTCAGTGATTTGCTAAGAATTGGCAGTTTCCACCATCTTCAGTGACTGTGTATCTGTGTATTAACTTTCACTCCCTTGTAGTAAGCTGCCAAATGGCCCATGTTCTGTATTCTGCCCAGGAGTCCGCTGTGCTGTTGCTCTGAGCTTAGGAGTCAGAGGGATGCATCACAGCACAGATTACAGGCTGATTGTCGGGTTACTCCACAGGAGAGAAAGTGATTTCGGAGATTATTATAAATAATTATGGCTGTGTCTCTTCAGTTATCCACATATTATAGTACTTCAGGAAGGTTTTTGGAGAGCGTATATCTTTTAGAATGCATTTCTTGAAATCACCCATAAATAGAGGTTGCTCACTTGTTTCATATCTGACATAATGCTTATCTTGCAGGGGATAGAAGGAGGAAATATTCATGATATAAACACAGGTTTTAACAACAAGTTTATGAGAGTGTCTCCACTAGAGCTGTATATACTGTTTAGCCCCATTAGGGATTAGTTTACTAGCCAATTTACATGGCAGTGTTGCTGTTCCTGGGGACCTACCTCGAATAAACTTTGTTTTTAAAGTTCTGTTTAACCAAACACCCAGTCGCCATGATACTGCCTTGGGGGAACAAGCTGCACGGGTACTGTAATGTCTTAGAAAGTCTGAAATATTGTATTGCATCACCCGACACAACAAACAGGTTTTCCCTTGTGCTGACTGTTACACTCTTGAGAGCAGCACCTACTGGGGTAGATGGTATTTCTCATAACACTATTTTACCAGCTTTCAGAACAAGAACATTAAAGGGGTTGGCCACTCCCAGACCAATGTTAAGAGACAAATGTTATTCTTTTTACAATAAAAATATATACAATTTTCCAGTATACTTTCTGTATTAATTCCTCACAGTTTTCTAGATCTCTTCTTGCTGTCATTCATTCTGTTACTTCTAGTGGGTAAAAGTCAGACCATGGTCATGTGATTTATGGTCCATGGTCATGTGATGAGCACACAGGTATACAGCTCGTTACCAGGCAGATCTCTGATTACTATAACGAGCGGCACCTGTGTACTCATCACATGACCATGGACCATAAATCACATGACCATGGTCTGACTTTTACCCACTAGAAGTAACAGAATGAATGACAGCAAGCAGAGATCTAGAAAACTGTGAGGTATTGATACAGAGAGTATATTGGAAAATTATATATATTTTTATTGTACAATCCATAACATTTGTCTCTCTATATTTGTCTGAAAGTAGCCAACCCCTTTATACAGGATTAGTGACATATTAATGGAGACTAAAGACTATTTCTTTTCATTTTTAACCTAACGTGAAATGTTTTTGATTGTTTCCTTTCATGATGTCGTCACAGAGACCATACACTGTGTTATAGCGTGATGAGATGATGTCAAAGACAGGAAACAAAATCTTAGACTGATGACATCACATTAGTGATCATAGTATTAATCATAGGGTCTAGACATTACATCAGAGACCATAATCTAGGTTTTTGAGTGATGACATCAAAACAGAGACTTTAATCTACATATTAGAGTGATGACCTAATTTCAGAGACTGTAATGTTCTCCATCAGAGACCAAAATGTTCATCCTCAGAGACTGTAATCTACATCCTAAAGTGAAAACATCACATCAAACACTATAATCTACATCATAAAAGACTATAATTTGTGTCCTGGATTGATGACATTGCATCAGAGACTATACTCCACATCCTCGAGTGATGGCATCCCGTCAGAAATTGTGATATGCCTCCTAGAAAGACAGTTTCACATTAGAGACTATAATTTATCTCCTGGAGTTATAACATCACATCACAGACTAGAAAGTACATCTTGGTGTCAAAGATATCACATCACAGGCTGTGATCTGTGTCCTTGAGTTATGACATCATATCAGAGATTGCTATCCTTTGTAAGTCTTGGAATGATGATATCACATCAGAATCTGTAATGAAGAATGATGCCATCACATCATAGATTGTTATATACACCCTGGAGTGATGACATTCCAGAAGGGGCATTCGTCACTTTTATACAAAACTTATGGTTATCAGGCACTGTTAGCTCTATTGAGCGCTGCGTCAGTGGAGTGTCACTAGTTAGTCTGTCAATCTGATTGACATTGTTATATTGCACTACTGTTCTTTCATTATAAAATAAACTCTATGATATTAATGTGAGCTCCTTGCTTCCCTTATCTTTGTTAATGTAGGACTATGTTCATGAATTGATTTGTATCACTGAACGAGAAAAGTTTGTAGTCCCCATCAGAGCAATTGGAGCCCGTGCAATGCTGGACTTTCCAGACCAGTTAAGTTTCCAGGTCTGTCCTGTCAAGTACAACACCCAGAAGACACTCCTGGTGCGGAACATCGGGAATCGGGAAGCTCAATTTCAGCTCCAGACACAGAGGTAATGAAAAAGAGGCAATTATGCCCAAAGACTGTAATGTTTTGTGATATTCATATATTATGTGGACTGTACAGAAAAAGATAAAGTGGGAGTCCTGGTGATGAACTTGCTGGTATTGTGGTTGGAAACAAAAGTGATGTATTTAAATAATAACTTATTGTTCCAGGCCTTTCAGCGTGGAACCAGTAATTGGAACACTTGATGTAGGAAATAGTATGCAGGTCATCTTGGAGTTCCAGCCTTTGGAGGTTGGCGATCACAAACAAGAGTTATTGATCCATTATGACACAGGTAATTCATCCTGAGATTTTAATAACGAATATAAGACAATGAATCCACGTAATGGAACATGAGATCTGGAGGACGTGAGTAGATCTAGTATAGGAAAATGAGTCCATGTAAAGTGATGTTGGCGATGTGAAGGACAGAGTCCATGTAATGTGACATGGGAGAGCTGGAAGAGATGTGTAGATGTAGAACTACAAGTACTTGTAGAGTGACGTGAGAGATCTGGACGACACGTGTAAATGTTGTGTAGGACAATGATTCCATGTAATGTGACATGGAAGATGTGGAGGACACATGTAGGACAATGAGCTGGGACGGTCTCTCATGTTACGGCTTGTGGTATCGGTGACCCAGCTTGTTTTCCGTTTGACAATGACCTTTATCAGTGTTAACATCAAGCTGTCGGCTTGTTAGGATAAATGAACAGTATCTAGTTACTGAGACAGTGCCAGATCTCAGCATGGAGGAAGATGGTACAAACTTAAGATCTCCATTGTGATGTGTGCACATGTGGTGACTATATTATATATATAGAACACACAAGTATAGACACTCAGAGCAGAACTCACAGAGTAACATGTAGAGACTGTGCTTTATATGTAAAAACACATATAACCCCCCCCATAGTAGCAGGGCCCGCACAGTCACACAGGTCTTATTCATGATCCATCTAGGTTTTTTGTTGTTCCTCAGGTGAAGATGTGCGCATTAGCCTGTATGGAGCTGCAGCTGACATGAATTTGCGACTAGACAAAAATTCACTGACCATTGAGAAGACCTTCCTGTCTTTAGTCAGCCAAAGGACAGTCACCATTCACAATCGCAGTGATATTGTTGCGCATTTCCAGTGGAAAGAATTTTCTTCTCGGCAGGAGGAGGAGCAACAGAAGCAGAGGTAATGTTCCACCAGCAGCAGAGAGTGCTATACCGGTAGTAGTGTATTACACAGGCATACCCTGTGCTGACACACTGGTACACCCTTTGATGACATGCAAGTAGATTATGAAACACACTGTGCTGACACTGACTGCATTTGCAGACATGTATATGCACATATTTCTACCTGAGTAGACTCTTAGTAGTCATCTTCTTGGTTTGTGCACCTCTAAAAATGGTCATCTGTGACATGTATGTAATGTGTGAATTTTCCCTGGGCACAGTATGACGCTTTATCATCATAGTGGCATCTGGACAGGGAGACATTGCACCTTAAAAACATGCATTACGCAGAAAAATGGATTCCTAAACAGACAAAAGGGGCTATGACAAGCATTCAATCACCAGTATGTGGGGCTAATCACAGTAACAGGGCTGGAACACACCGCACACATATTAATCCTTAGCTGTCTGGCATGACAGGGGTTAATCTCTCTGTTTGCGGTTTGTCATGTGGTCAGTGGCACTGCCAGTCTGCAGAAGTACATGTCTGTTTGAATTATATAAGATGACAACACGCCACTGAGTACATGAGAGTAAAAGTAATAACGAGACGCTGGCGTATTCTGCGTGTCTGTACTAGGTAATCGGAAGTGGCAATTCTGCACTAATTGCTCTTGTGCCCGTTTAATATTTAACAGAAGGATCCTGCGCTGCTGATGGAGTCACACAGAATTGTCTACAGAGTTCTGCCTCATTAACAGGACAAATAATAAATGTTACCAAATCCTCCATGAAGTGTTAGGGTTAAAGCCGATTCTACAACTGGGCCAGTGTTTGCCCCCGAGGGCCACAGCTGAGAGATTTCTCCACTTTCCTCAATTTTTAATGACATTAACCAGAGATGAATGATCTTGTGCTGAAGAAAGCACTTTAACTAAGAGCAAAGTCAGTGGCCGTGTCCTCACGTAGCCAGAATGACTCTGTCGCGCCAGTGAATTTTCTTATTCACTGACAGCAAGCAGGGAATCTTCAACATGGCTAGAAAGGTAAACACAAAAATAATGGATTTACCAAAGGTTTCATGCTAGAGTTAACATGGAAAAGATGCTAAATTTGACACAGGCCTTGTTTGCTCAAAAATGTGTTAGTGCAATTCCCTCTAAAGTCTATTACACCATGTCCTAGATTATTATGCAAATTATATTTTTATCAGATTTTCCTAAATGATCGATGCAAATGACAGTCAGTATAATGTTCAAATCTTCAGCTGTCAGAGTATAAATTAAATTTTATCGGACAAACCTACCAGTGATAACATTTTTATCCACAAATTATTATGCACAACAGAGTTTCTAGACATTTTATAGGTTGTAAAGAACTAAAAATGGTCATTTGTTGAATCTGCAGCATTAAGAAGTCCCATCTTTTGAAATCAGTGACGTAGCCAGTGGTCCTGGGTCCACTGACTTGGTGGGGCCCATCCGAAGTCGCTATAAACACATGCAATTTTTTCAACTGTATCAGTGTCTGAAGGACACCGATACAGTTGAAATGCACGGTAGAGCAGGAATTGTTTGGCTTCCTGCTCTGCCATTCTGTAAACCTCAAGTCACTACAGGCTTGCTGGCTTACAAGGCAGCTGAATCACAAACAAGACATCTGCGCCAAGCACTGCGCAGTGACATCATAGCATTGCAGCTCCTGTGCGGAGATGCAGACACAGAAGAGAGAAGAGACGGTGACAGAGGTGGCTTTGGTGCAACAAGGAATCACAGGAAGGTGAGTATATCTTTTATTTATTTGATTTTTGGGAGCAGTTCGTATATGTAGCATAAAGGGCATGTTAAGGGGCATTAATACTGTAGACGGGAAATCAGTTATAAAAGGGCATAGAGAATATAAGGGTCATTATTTATAAAAGGGGTCATTGGGGACATGAATATAAGAGCATGAGAGGGCTTTATGATCTTAATTTAGAATTTGGGTATTGCCTGGGCTTGTATTGTCCATTTCTTTTTACTTTCTCTTGTGTTTTTCCCTTTTTTTATATCCTTCTTTTCATGTAGCCATTTGGACTTTAACCTAGATCTATTCTTTAGGGACAGTTGACACCAGTCTCTTCAAGTGTCTGGCTTTTGTATCATTTCCAATCTGTGTTGTATTGGGCGGACCTCATCTATTTGGGCCCTACGAGGCCTCCTATTTTTGATTTCTCATGTCCTTTCTTTGATCCTTTAATAAAGTTTTGTTGATTCAAAAAATTCATCACATTTTTTTTTCCCATAGTTTTTCATTGCATTTTTGCTGCGTTTTCCTCTGCAGACCCTTTGTACCTTTTATACGTGTACGGAAAACGCCAGCTTTTCCACACATATAGTTGCTATGCTGCGATTTTCAAAAACGATGTTTTTTTTCTGCAATGTGTGGATGGGAATAGTCAGAATCCCATCCACTTTGCAGGTACTGTAAAACGTACCATTTCTACAGCCAAAACGGTGTGTTTTTGGAATGTGAGGTCCTGGTCTGAAGTAGGTTTCTGTTAATCGGGCTCAACTTGCTCGACTATCACGGGTATTTGAGATTGATTTCACTAATCCAAAGAGCCCAGAGACATGATACCGTCCATGAGCTTAATTGAAAAACTAATTGTTATGATACTTAAATCCAATTTGCATAATAATTTGGCACGTGGTATAGACCGTTGCAGTGATCTATTTTCACTTACTTCAATGGCTGTGTCCTATCCCTATCAAGGAATTTTGTGATGAAGATTTAGTTGAAAAGATATACTCTGGGTTCTGATGTTTGTTGTAAGAGTGGACAGCAAGACCATTTGGGGGCCGTTCACACGGAGTAAACGCGAGCAGATTATGGCAAAATACAGGTGTAAAAAATGGCATTGAAGTCAATGGGAGTCTGATTTTTACACGTGTATTTTGCCATAATCAGCTTGCGTTTACTCCGTGTGAACGGCCCCTTGTTCTGTTTTTGTTTGGTATTGATTGTGGATGCCATGTCAAGAAATGAATGGCACTGTGTTGCTCACTCTTTTTGTCCAGTAAAGGCAGGGCCGGTATAGGCAGGTATAGGTAGGTGTTTATTAATTGACGCAGATGTGATTTTATATTATTGTTTTTTTTTTTTTTCAGATATAAGTAATTCAAAATTTTGCAGCCTTTTAAAGATTTTTTTTTAATAGATTCTTTATTTATAGCAAAAATTCCAATAGACAAACAATACAAATAGAGAAACAAGCCCAAAACATCAAAGACCAGTAAACATAACAAACAATTGAGAACAGCAGCAACATAAGACAGCACGGCAGGTGAGCCAACTCACAATGACAATGGCCAAGCTGGCAAAATGGAAAAGAAAAGAGAAGAAAGAAAAGGAGAAACAGGGGAAGGAAGCAAGCGAGAGTGGAGAAAGGGGAAGAGAAAACAAAAAAAAGAAGGGGGAGAAAAAGTAGGCAACCCCAACAACCCCTCCATGATCGCTAGTTCTACTGACCAGAATTCAACTCACTAGGTTAATATTGGTCTGAGTATCCTGGAAGAGAATCCACGGTGTCCTGACCTCCACAAAAGACTCCTGTGCATCTCCATGAGACACAATGAGATCTTCCATGCCTTGGATATCCTCCACCTTGCAAATCCAGTGTAGTATGGAGGGTGGATTGGGTGACTTCCAGAGTGTCAGAATACACACTCTGGCACATTAACCATGGGAGGAGGACTTGCAATAGATGTGGAGGGGTTAGTCCCAGAGGTGGAGCAGGACGAAGGCCGACATGTAAGGGGGGTAACTTGGAATACCTGACAGATCACCCTATGAACACTGTCCCAAAAATTCCTCAGTCCAGCACACTCCCAAAAGATATGCAGTAGCGTCCCCTCCTCCATTCCATATTACAGATTTTCTTTAACCATTCAAGTGGTGACAGTCTGTTGTCTTGATCAGAAACTTTCTATGGTCCTGCACTTTTGATAAACACAGCCATGATTCCCTTATTGTGGCAGGGATAACTTCTTGTGTATGTAGTGGTCCTGCCTTATAACCTGTCATTGTCCCCATTGAAGTAGGTGGGTCCATTTTAAACAGCCATCAAAATGGAAATAAATCCAGTTAACTTGCCCGTTTTCTCACAACTAAGAAATAGACACAGTCATGTGAATATATCCTATGACTGGGCGTGTTGGGATGTGCGATTCTGTAACAATGTGTGATGTGGATTCATGCAATGGTCTTCTGCTTCTGTACAGTGCTATCAATGTACAGTAATCTGTAGTGATATAATAAAGCTCAGCATTACCTTTGAAGTCCAGCTCCTGTTATATATCATTAATATTTTATGTATTCATTTTGTTCCGTTAAGGCCTGGTTCACATCTGTGTTCGGTATTCAATTCGGCGAGTCCACTTGGGGACCTGCTTTTGGATGCCGTCAACAAGTTGCTGCTGTCAGAGTTTTCACATCTCATTTTCTGATCTTCAGGTTCTGCTCTGATCTGCTCATTGAGGAAGAAGAGGAAACAGACCGCTTTTTGGATGAATGTAAAGCAGATCCCAGTCTTCGTGAACGCCTCTCGCTTCTCAGCCGCACCTTTCACAACCGGCGAAGAGAAGCAGAGAGTGACACCATGTTATTTACAGATACAGTGTTTCAAATAGAGCCCGTGGTGAGTGTGTGCAAAGTTATTTCTTTTATGTTACCCAGTAGGAATTTCACAATGGCTCAGCAATCTGTGATAACAGCCGGAGGCCGCAAAGCCATGATGTCCATTCATGCCAGCACTGGATCACTTTCATCATCACTGCATAGACAACTATCACTGATTATAAAGAAATATTAACAGTTCCTCCAATACCAATATATCACAACTAAAGCCTGTGTTAAGACATATGTTTGATTATAGGTAACCATCCAAGGAAATGAATACCAGGACTTTACAGTACTAATATCATTCAAAATATAAAGGTCAGAAAAATACCTAAAAGCTCCTCAGTAATTATCAGTGAGTGTCTAAAAAATTATTTAACAGACAGCACGGTACCAAATACTATCTGTGGACAACTCACAAGGTAATACATAGATCGCACATCAAGGAAGCAAAGCCATAACCTTAAGCCAATTTCGAAACCAACACTATTCATATTTTGTTTGGCCCATCATTTGTTTCCCCAAGCTCATTGGTCCGTAATGGATTATGGTTTTGCATGTTGGATGTGTCATTTATCTATTATCTTGTGAGTTGTTACAGATAGTATTTGCTACCATACTTTCTGTTGAATATTGTTTTACACTATCACTAGTAATTATTGTGGGAGTTTTAGGTATTTTTCTGATCTTTGTTTTTTGATGCTGCGTTCACACTAGCATTACATCTACATTCTTTGGGTCAGTCAGCAGTTACACACAGAGCATGAAAGAAACCGTTGATTGTAATGGAGTCCATCGGGGGTGTCTGTCTTTTATAAAACTGAAAATGGCAGAGGAAAAGTCCTCTGTTCAGAACTTTTTCCTTCACCAATTTTCGTTGGAGGCTCCAGTGCAGCTGTGAACATAGCCTGAGTGACATTCGTAAGGTTCAGGTATTTATTTTTATGGATGGTTATTTTAGTGTGCATATGATATAAATGATATCTTAATACGGTCAGCAGATGTTTTGTATCACTGCATAGACAGTATATAGCTCCACTTAATCCATGCAATGATCTTTGCCAATGTTGTTGTTCTATGACCACTATGAAGTGACTTTGGAGTCTGATACATAATGGGGCACATTTATCAATGCTGTAAAACTTTGCACTGTTTTAAACTACTAATCCATTTAATAGTTGTAGACATATTTATAAATATGTTGTATGGACCTTCATAAATATGGAGTGTTTCTAGAAGCTCCAAAATGCTGACTCCCCATGAAATAATTATTTGGCGCAAAAATGGAGATAAATATTTAGAAGTCCACCACTATCTCCTTGGTCTTCTTAGCATTAATCCTAAGGTGGTCCCGCTGGCACCAATCCACAGAATTCTGGTCCAGTTCTCTGTACTCCCTGTCATCTTCGTCTGTGATGAGGCCTACTTTTGCAGAGTCATCTGAATACTTCTTTAAGTAGCAGCTAGATGAGTTGCACCTAAAAATCTGCAGTATAAAACTTATTTGCTTATACTTTTTTAGCAGACCATGTATGTTCTGTATGACTGCAGTCTACTTAAATGCAATAGCCTTAAAGGGAGTCTGCAGTAAATAAATTACAAACCTAATCCCAGCACCTTGTAAAGATGATGCTGCACTTTCCAAATATGTCTCTGTTATTCAACTTTTGAGATCCATTGTCATGTAAGTCGTTTTACTTATGTGCAAATGAGGGGAAAGTTCTTTGCCCAGGAATCTAGCCCTGTGACCAAAGCCTAGACAAGTTAAGGCCCACTCCTAAATATGTATAAATGGCGATTTACATAAAAATGGGTGTCTGAAACTAGAAAAGTAAGATCACCTCTACAAGGTATTGTGATTACGCTTACAACTTACTGCTGATAGACTCCCTTTAAAGAGACACAGTCCCCTTTCTGACCCTTTTCTGCAGAGTAACGCAACTGGATCATTTTAGGTTCTGACTGTTGCCAGTTACTGCCCGACATCTGTAATGTGATGAATTGAAACCCAAAGTTTAGTAGAAAGTTGTTTGCCTTTTCAGTGAATGAGCGTTGTTTAGAGATGATCATTTTCCTGTGTTTAATGTAATTTTTTTGTATCTCTTCTGATAGCAGGGGGATGTCTGGCCTAACTCTTCTGTGCAAGTTACTGTTCTCTTCAAACCCCAGGCTGCTAAGGTATACCAGCGGACTGTCTACTGTGATATTACAGGTAACTACTCTGGTACTGCAACCCCTGCTCCTTCAAAATATAACATTGGTTAGCTCTAGACAGCTCAGTCCATGTCTCTCTTGCAGGTCGAGAAACAAGACTGCCCCTGAGGATTCGAGGAGAGGGTCTGGGGCCCAAACTCTGCTTCACCTTTGATGAATTGGACATTGGGAAAGTGTTTGTGGGCTCTACACACAACTATGAGGTCAGTGCTTTTTTATCCTGACTGCAGCTTCCTAAGGGTAGTCTCAGATGTGACTACTGTTTTGTGGTGCAGATTGTGCTCTACAAATACATGACAAGTACAACTGGATTGGGTTTTAAAAATGTTGTTTTCACATTTTCAGCATTCAGAATGCTGTAATATGTGTAGAAGATAACTTAGGAGCATGTGTCACACTAGTGATAATATAAGGAGTTGTTACCTGATCCCCTGCTGTTGGGGTCACCTGTCCTGGTGCATCTTCTCAACTATTCCTGGGGTCTTCCCCCTGTTCACTGGGGCTTTTTCTCCTCTTTTTATATCCACTTGGCTTTTTTCCTAACTCCTTCTCTGTGTGGTCTATTTGAGCTCCACATATCCAGAATCAATGGCTGTGTAAATGAGATCTTCCAACATATGTATGACTTCAGTTAGTAAAGTAACTGGATTTTGCTCAGATGAAAACTTTATGGTAAAATCTATGACAATGACAGCATTTGATATGCCAGTCGTAATCTATTGTCTGCTGGTGTCAGATGTGCCATATGCCTCTTAATTCTGCTGTACCTCATGTAGTCCATAAAGTGAAAGATGCACTAGATTTCAGTTATAATTTGTGACATTTTTCTGTAGCACATTCTGCCCACCTACTGCCCCCCATTGCTCACTTTTTGAGGAAACCAGGTGAAAACTCACACTTTTTGCACCAGTTCTGCATGTGTCAAAACATTTAACTTTTTACTTTCAGAAAACTGGATCAATGGCTTTCATAAATTACTCTCCTGTATGTTCTATCAGATATAAATCAGACATCTTCAAGGATAAACCCCATTAATGGCTTCATCTTTTGTCTTTTCTCTTAAAAGGTCATCCTGGCAAACCAAGGTGCTATTGATGGGCTCTTTACCCTTGTGCCTCACACCTCAGTCTTGGCGTCCAGCTTTTCTTTCACACCCAGTGAAGGGATCATCCTACCGGATGGACACCAGGCCATTCAGATCTCTCTCTGCTGCAGCATATTGGGAGAATTCAAGGAGGATTTCCACTTCGTTGTAGATGGAGCTTCTGATGATGTTACATTAACAGTGAGGTAAATACCAAAATTAGGGACTTTAAGGTGCCAGATGGTCATATGGGCAGTCAGATAGGGTCCCCAGCAAGATAATGTGAATAGTCACATAAAGACCCTGGCAAGTTCATGTGAACTGTCAGATAGTGACTCCTGGTAAGGTAGTGTGGACAGGCCCTTGATAACTATGTGCACAGACAGGTAAGAACCCCAGAGGATGTGAATTAATGAAATGTCCATCTCTTATGTTTAGTTTACCCAATGTGATGTTGGTCTGCAGTGAATTATGGTACTGTCACATACTGTATCACTGACTATATCATGTGGTGGTTGCTGTTTACAGAGGCTGCATCATTGGACCCACCTTCCATTTCAGTGTTCCAGGCTTAAACTTTGGGGATGTGTCTTTTGGTGAGTGCTGTTTCAACATTTGCAAACAGATAGACACACAGGCCTTTTCATTAAATGATGTTTATTTTCTAGGATTTCCACAAACTCTTTTGTGTTCTCTCAATAACACATCTCTGGTTCCCATGAGCTTCAGTCTAAGGATCCCTGGAGATGGCAGTGGTGACCCAAGTGTCAGTAGTCACACGCATATCGTAGAAGACAGGGCTGCATCCTGGAGAAGACAACAGAATGTAGGCTGGAGACCTCGTGAATTCACTGTTACTCCCTCCAAAGGAACCATCCGCTCCCAAGGACTCCTGGATATAGAGGTAGAGTACAGGAGATGCAAGGGAAACCATGTGCCCACCGAATGCCCACCAGAAAAAAAGAATATGCCAATGACATGATTGACATGCTTCCTTCTGATGCTCTGCAGGCTTCTCTGATGCAGAAGCTGTTTTTCATAGACATGCTGCTGTGGCATTGAGGCGAACAAAATGTGAAGTTTACAGGTTTGTATTTACAGTCTGCAACCCAGAGTAAATTCATCAAGCTTTTTACAGTCTCCTATACATGTACACAGAAATGGGCAGACGTTTCCAGTGAAGGAGATTACAGACTCACTGCCCATCTTCTCTGGCCCGTATAATAGTGTGGAAAGAGCATAACACCATGCACTTCTATCTTCCTCCAGGAGGATATCCCATTGCTTTTTTATGGTGTTCAGTTGAAGGGTACTATTGAATACAGTATCACCTTTAAGTATTGTATACAAATTGCGACCAAACCAGGAAGGAGAATCTAGGCTACAAAAGTTTGGAATGGCCTGATAGCAGTCTGTGTCCTGGTGTCATCACTGCATGACTTTAATAATAGATGTTTGCAGAGCTGCTGTCTGAGCACCTGGGGAGGCACATGGTGGAGCGCATCGCTGACAGTGTCCCTGCAGAATATATGTGCAGACAGCTGCTCCCCCTACTACCTGTGCCTTTCCCTGTCATTACTTGCATTATGTATCTCTTCAGTCATGCCAAAGCCCCTGGCACTATGTGCTGTTATTGATTCAGGTGACCGTGTGTGTTCTTCATGATAAATTAATCATAGATTGCTGACAGATGGACACTGCTCTCTGCTGTCAGCAGTTTCCTACTTTGCCAAGATAAAACTGTGATTCAGGACTTTGCTTAACTTCAGGGATCCGTCCTACTTTGAGGGGAAAACAGTTTCCTGAACCAAATCCCCCTTGCCTTCACATTTTCTGATTTTTGTAATATAGCAACCCCAGAATAACGCATGCAGTCCCCGGCATTACACAAAGAAGGTGGGTTTTTTGTTTTCTTTCCCTTGTATAAAATATACAAGAACCTTGAATGTGAAGCACCCTAAAACATTATACTGGAACACCTTATTGGCCAGCAGCTCTTATCCCACATTTGTAAACTGCACTCTATCAAACACCTCAGCACCAGCTCAGTCTTAAGGCTTTATATTCCTACAGGTGACCCTGTGCTCCAACAGCTTGAAGACATATGAGCTGGCCTTAGTGGTGGATGTGGACGGTATAGGAGAGGAGGTTTTGGCTTTACCAATAACAGCCAGGTAAACTAGACATTAAGCTCATGTGTCATTAAAATTGTGCAACAGGTCTTTGTGCTGACACTATTTCATGTGACTCAGGTGTGAAGTGCCACCATTGTTTGTAGAGAACATTGCCATTACATACAACCGGTGCTTCCTGCAGTTCCCTTATGAACGCACTGTAACACTGCACAATCCCAGCAACCTCAAGGGGTATTACATCTTCTTGCCACAGGTATGTCATGGACCTACATTGTATACAGGGGGAGTATAAACACTGTCTACCAATAGGTATTTGGACACCTGTGGTAGAATAGAAAGACAACATTTGGTTGAACCCAGCAGATGTGCTACCTTATGGATAATATTGATCGACACAATACTCCTGGATGCCTGTTGAAACTCTTGGTGTACGTGAGCCATCGGTTGGGTTCGGTTTCTCTGGCCAGCACTCATCGGTCTCTATCTCCCAGTTTTGGGGATCTGCCAACTCAGAGCACAGTCCGACAATCACCATTCACCTTCCACTTTGTAATCACATAGGCCACTGTCGATTTTGGGTAATTCAGTTTGCTTGCTATGTCCCTTAAGGATCGACCATTTCTGTGGTACACCTCAATTACCCCTTTCTCGAAATCGGACAACTTTGCACTTCGTGGCATCTTGCATACGAATAATGCCAATGCACTAATGCCAATGCTGTTTCCTATTTAACGGCGGAAGGCGTGACGTACATTACGACCGTAGATATCTTCATTTGCATGGGTGTCCAAATACTTATTGGTAGACAGTGTATAAATGAGTAGGGAATAGAAACTTCAGTTGATATGTATATGGGGCTCAGCAACAAACTTTAATGGGTGAGTATATGCTTCCATTTTTTGCAGGAGTCAGATTCTTCCTCTAGAATCCTGTATAACAGCCCAAAGCCACGTGGAATAATTGAAGCTCATAGCAGTGTGGAAGTACCTATTGTACTGAGAGCCCAGAGGACTGGAGAGCTGTGTGTTACAACTCACATTGCTGTATATGGAAGTGTCCAGGCACCGCTGGTAAGGCTACCTGCTATAACTCTTATCAAGCACAACACTAGAGTATTACCATAATCCAGTCATGTTAAACATCATTACCATAGGCGAATCTGATATATTCAGTTCCTGGTATCCTCTTCCCATCCCTACATAAATAACTTTGGTGTAAGTAAGGGTAAGGAATTCTATAGTTTTACATTTTGACTGCTTTCTGGTTCCTATGTCTATTTCTGTGCATGCTATTGTTACTGTAAAAGTGACAGCTCTTGCCTCTGCTGCCTTCTGAAGCCCCTAACCAGTTAAGCAGTGAGAAACCTACCTGATGGGTCTGAAAATACAAGGCCTGGTGCAGAGAACAATAGTGAGCAACCCTCAAACATAGGCTTCCAGTACATGTTACTATGATAAAGCTTTTCTCTGGTTGTTGCTCTTATCATAAGTGATGTCTCCTTATCCTGTTTTTTTACCATTAAAAAAGAGAGTCCTAATAATCATGTACTAATTCCCCCTAATCCAATTTTAGAGGCTGGTGGTGTTCTCCTGCACAACATCAGTTAACTGTTAGGAGAAGAACATTTCTATTGCCACAAGCGCATGGATATTTGAGGTGGTGACCTCTAGCAGTGCTCCCTTGGCCTTTGCTATATGTAACTGTATTCTTATCGACTATAAAACAGTAATTCTGTAGGAAACCCTACAGGATAACTATATCATGGCCTGTTATCAAGTAGAATGGCTCTTCTGAATCATTTCCTTGTGACCCTTGTGTGTGTTTCTGGTGACCCCCAGTACAGATCAGGGTTACTGAAAATAGTTGTCACAAATCATTTAGTTGCAGAGAGACAGTTTGTCGTTACTTCTCTTTTTTCATTTATATATCCCATTCATATTGAGATGCTGTAGTATATTTTACACATCCATTTCTGTTCTATACAATGTTTTTCATAGGAAGTTCGTCTTTTGTGCACTGGAGAAGGGCCTGTCATCCATGTAGATCCAAGTGAGGTGAACTTTGGTGATGTCCCAGTTCTCACTGATGCTTCCAGAATGATCCGTCTTTGTAACCAGTCTGTGATCTCAGCTCCTTTCCAGGCCAGCATGGTGAGTGTATATTCAGGTCTAGGCAGATCCACAGGTCAGTGACCATCAGAGATTCCTACAGACAGGTCACATTTCACTTACTACAGGGCTTTGTATATCATTAATGGGATCATACCAGGTGATGATCTTGTTCTTACTGACTGGTGATAGATCCTGATAAGAGTTCTTCTCTACTCTGCAAGTTCCTATGGAGACTGATAAGTACTACCTGGCTATGATACAATGCACTACTATGATGAGTGCTAATTACCATCACAATAATGAATTGTCTTTAATTATAATCTCTAATTCACAATCATCTCCTCCCAGGTAACTCAACCCCCTTCTATTATAACCAAAAATGTCTTCTATCAGAAATTCAAATCTTATTATCTCCTAACTTGTATCTCAAATCCTCACCAACTCCCATCAGGTACTTCCATGTCTTCATCACCCCAGTCCTGTGCCTCCATGCCCTCATCAATCCCTATCCTATACCTGAAAACACATCACCCTCCATCATGCACCTCAAATCCTCATCACCCCTATGCAAATCTTTGTCATCCCACCATAATGTATATATGTCCACATCATCCCCATCCTGTACCTTAATTCCACATCACACCTCATCCTTTACCTCAAATTCACAACAATCCCTATCCTTTACATTAAATCCATATCGCCCTCCATCCTCTATCTCAGACTTACAGTACATCAACTGATAATGTTTACTCAAATTCCCCATCACTAACCTAACCTTCATGTCCTCTTTACCCCTCATCCAGTACCTAAAGTCCTCATTACTCTCTATCCTGTATATCAATCTTTTATACCTCTTGTCCTCAAACTCCATTCTCTGTGTTTTGCTATATCTTGTGCCCCTTTATTCAAGATTCTGTACCCCATTCCCCCCTCTATCAAGTACTGGACAGTGGTCAGCAGGACTGCTCCTCTATTCTTCTTATTTCATCCTTTTTTACTCCTCTTCTTTTCCAGGATCCTCTCCATTCCTCTCATGTTCTGTGTCTATTTTACACTGCTCTTCTTACAGATGCGGAAACGTTCACTGTGGCGAGTGGAGCCTAGCTGTGGCGAGGTTCCTCCAGAAGGGGAAATCTATTTAACACTTGTGGCCTATCTAGATGATACAGTGGCCTTTAAAGACACAGTCCAACTGGTTATTACTAACAGCAATACCTATCTGATCCCAGTGCACGCTACTGGCACAGGAACCACAATAGTAACTGACAGGCCATTTGCACCAGTGCTGAATCTTGGAGCCCATTTCAGGTAGAATATCTGCTGTCCATGTAATTTAGTGATGAACTGTCTTATGACAAAAGGTCTACCACATCTTGATCTTGAACGCGCTGTCTTTTACTATATGTCTATCCCATGTTTTACCTCTACATTTTTGAATCACACTAAAACAAATTGATAATGTCTCCCTCCATAGTTTGGGTGACACAACTGCTTGGGGTATTACTCTGGAGCTATTGAGCTCCTCCCATAACTTGCTTATCATTATGCCGCAGTAATAACATACTAGAAGTGGAAATATTAAGAACATGTAATGGGCATTACTGTAAACTGACCTTATATATCCCACATAGAAGGTATATGTCACTGTTACCACATTATGTAAGGCTGTATGTCCAAACTCCAAGTGCCATTACTTTATCCACACTTTACAAACAAATGTGTTTGGTATTTCATGCTGCTCACTAGCTGTCCTTGCCACATTATTATCCTCCGGAAACAATCTACACCTCTGCGCAGCATTGTCATTGCCTTAGAAATGGTGCCTACATAAACATGGTGTCTTTGGGTGTTCTGCCAGCTCTGATAAGATATGGAGATAAAGAATTCTTCTTAGAAGTGTCTGGTGTCAGTGGAAAGTTTGTGGAGAAATGAGTTTGGGGTGAGGGGAGATTATGGTGAAGAGCGACATTGGGTCAGTTTCCTAGTTTCGCCTCTAATTCTATTGTGTGGGGAGTTTCAATGACACCAGACTCTTTGTGTTGGAGCAAAGCTTTAGTAAATGGAGACAGATGCCGTTTAACCCAACCCTCACTGGTACTAGATACCACTGCAAGGCAGGAGGAGAGGTTGGCGGGCACAAGTGGCACAGCCACGGTTAATGGGACATATCACTGTGTGTCTCCTGCTGCTGTTCATTGTCATCGTCTTTGTTGTGCTCGCTGCAGAGCATAATAGTCAGCGATGGAAGATAACACCACAGTAACTTCATCTGAGCCCTGGCAGTAACTGAAGAAGACGAGGAGAATGTAACCCAAGAGCATTGTGACCCCGTTCGCTTTTCTGCAACACTGAGCAGATCATGGCTCACCCCCGAGACCCAAGTACTGCCCCCACCAAACGCCTATACTCCCATTTCATAGCTGATTTGACATGTAATGGATTTAGGAGACATCTCTCAGCACACATGGCTTCTTCTTCATTATTATTAGGTTGCTGTCTTAGTTGGGGACTGTAGTTTGCTCTTCCGCCTGTCAGCTTCCCACAATGTACTTCCTGCCTGCTCTTGTCAGAATGTCCTTTGCATTAGTTTCCCGCGGGTGGAGTATCACTTAGCGGCTACTTTATACTGAGCACTGGTGCCTGGTAGATGAGGAAGAAATTGTGGCATTTAGACCATTCCTTTAATTTTGCTTAATGTTAACTGAAGTAATATTCTCTCTCTGCAATAAATGTAATATTTCCATGCAGTGCTGGTCCTTGTCGCTATCATTTCACTATGACAAATCGTGGTCGTCGCACTCACCAGCTGTATTGGATGACTGAGGGATTCCCACAGTTCCGCAAACAACGGCAACTTCCTAACCTTAAACCTGGGGCCCATCAACCCGAACCCCAGGGCCCAGTGTTCAGACTCATCCCATCACGCATGGAGTTGAATCCTGGTCAGAGCATTGATGTTGTGTTAGAGGGATCCTCAGCCACACCAAAGGTGAGTATTAGTGATATCAAAGTGAAAGCAGCAGGACTGTTAGTAGTTTGGAGAATACAGGTATTACCTACATCCTTCCCCCATGTGTCTCCTATTATGTTGCAGCTGGTGAAGGAGTGTCTGCTAGGGCAAGCTATCATAGGGAAACAGTCCGGGAAGGAAAAAATTCTGAAAGTTGATGTCATCTGTGAATTTATTGCTCCTGTTCTTCACCTGTCCAAGCAATGCCTGCGCTTCTATGAGGAGAAGGTAATGGACCCCTTTTAGAAGCATAGCTTGTATGTGTGTTGCCATGTCTGGGCCTTGGCTTACCAATATTGAGTACTGCTTCTTTTGTGCCTTTACTAGCCACCGAAAGAAGAGCTCAAGAAGAAATATGAGTCTGTGACCATGAGAAATGTTTCCTCGCTGCCTATAACAATCCTCCTATCACTGAAATATCCATTCTTCCTGTGTGGCAGGGATACTTTCCTGGAGGTTTATGATCAGGTAGCATTGGTCACTGTATGTGCTGCTATCAGTATTAACCAATCTTAACCAGCCATCATCTGTCATTACTATTTCTCACCAGACATAACAAGTTTATTATCTTTATTATATTTTATTGTTGCTGTAGACTGGGTTTCATAGATTCTGAGCTAAGTGATCTCACCAGCACTACCCACAGCAGACACCTAGAAATCTCTATGTTTTGCAGAGTTAGACTCCTTCAGAGATTGGTAGAGCATTAGGACCCTTCAGTTAGTGGAAGTGTTGGATTGTAAAATATGTTGATATAATTTTTTTTGACACTTATTCCTTGTGTCTTAGACTTTATGTAATCAACAGTACATGAACAGAAATGGTTTTGGTGGATTTGCAGCCAATACCCTCAACAGTACACTGTCCTCTTTTCCCTCCAGAATTCCCTGCACCTTGGCACTGGTGAGGAAGTGGAGCTGATCATCATGTTTGACCCGACTTTTATTGATGATCTCCAAAGCCAAATATTGGAAGAGATTCTGTCCATCCGATATGCTGAACACCCTCATACAGATTACATTACCCTGCAGGCTGAAGTGCACTTCCCAAACCTTCACTTTCCGTATACTCAGATCCACTTTGGCTGCATTCTCAATGACACAGAGAGCACATGTGATCTGGAGGTGACCAATTGTAGCCCACTGCCTGTACAGTACCGTTGGTCTTTTGTGACGGAGGGTGAGATCAGGTGAGACATACCTCAGTGTAGGACACATTGCCAGGCCTCACTCCTGTACTCGGATCACTGGTGTTTCCACAAGATGAGCTAACTCTTAGTTGTATTTTCACTGTAATCTATAAAATGTTTAGTGATGTGTGCATTGTATTGCAGACTCAATGGGAGATTGCAGAGTTTAGTAGACAGCCCTCAAGATGCTTGTGGAATCTCTGTAAAAGGCTCAGATTCAGCTAACTGGTGGGGATTGCTTTATATAAGCTATTATCAACTCCATATGTTGCATCTCAGTCCATTATGTTAGGAATGGTCTCTAAAGCATTGTAATGACCTCTTC
This sequence comes from Leptodactylus fuscus, assembly GCF_031893055.1. Classification (NCBI taxonomy): domain Eukaryota; kingdom Metazoa; phylum Chordata; class Amphibia; order Anura; family Leptodactylidae; genus Leptodactylus; species Leptodactylus fuscus. The sequence goes on along the minus strand of NC_134271.1, from coordinate 77,797,363 downwards.
TAATCCACAGGCAAAATGAACCCTGCAAATCAGGAGTAGATGTCCTACTTACAGATACCTTAAGCCAATCATTAGGCTCCCAGACAAAGGTAAAGTCTGACCCGTTCACCACAATATACATTACTCTAGTGTCATTGTGTAGTGCCACATCACTGTTTTCTCCTCTATGATCTTAACATTAGTGATGGTTCCCTCTCTGCTCACCTGATTTTCTCTGTTTTCAGATTATGACCTCGGGCATTGGAGATGATGTAATGGTGGCAGAAGAACATGTCATTACGGGAGTAGAAGAGGTGAGCAGGATCCTGGAGTGCTTGCCCAGGATCTGAGAAAAGATTATGATTAACGTGTAAAGATCTCTCGCTTACATCACAAAGTAGACTGGACATGAGATGAAAACCCGGCGGTCAGTTTTCAAACTAATTCATTTGAATGGGTTTTCAAAGAGACCGCACGTGAGCGTCTTGTTCCTCTCTGCGGCGAAAGCATTTTTTTTTTAACCAGACACAAAGTCGGACATGCAGGACTTTGTGCCTGGTTAGAAAAAAATGGTTTCGCCTCGGAGAGGCACAAGACGCTCACGGGCGGTCACTTTGCAAATCCATTCAAGTGAATGGATTTGAAAACTGACCGCCGGGTTTTCGTCTCCTGTCCAGTTTCTCTTGGCTGAAGACGGAAACCTGGAAGCGGAGACCAGGAGCAGGTGTGAACCCACACTTACTGAGAATCTATATAATGGAATATTCTCTATCACTAGATATATATTATGACTGTACTAATCCTCATCAGTGGGAATCAGTATAATGGCTATAATAATTTCCATTCCTATTTATTCACTGATTGTAATAATATCTGGCTCTGGATATCTGTATAACAACCGTAATAATCTTCATCGCTGAGAATAGTTGGAAAATATTTAATATCTATCTATATAACAGTGATGTGCAGCCCCATCTACTTATCTATCTATATAATAGCATAATTTCCATTCCTATATATGCAAAGACTATAATAATATCTATGACTGAGAATCTATGTAAAGTTTCTCACAATTTTCATCACTGTTTATACAGTGACTGAGATTTGTATACCGACTGTAATAATCTCCATCACTATTTACATAACAGCTGTCATAATCTCTATCAATATCTATATATCAATTGTAGGGCTAGATTCACACAGTGAATTTTGGAGAGGATTTTGAGGTGGTCTTTCACCTCAGATTCTTTTCCAAATTCTGGCCCCTGAAAAAAAAGCATCCATCACAGTCTCAAGTTGAAAACAATGAAATACAGATTCTGAAATCCACTTAAAAATCAGGTCCAGATTTCACTGTGTAAACATACCCTGATAATGTCCATGACGGAGGATCTTTATAACAACTGTAATAATCTCCATCACTATCTATATAATGACTTCATCACTATATAAGGATTATAATAATCTCCTTCAGGTGTTTGATATTCTGCCACAGTTTGGGACTCTGCAGCCAGGAGAGAGTCAGATCATGTCATTCACATTCTATGGACACCCTGACATCAGCGCAAATGCCAGGGCTGTGTGCGAAGTTTATGGGGGTCCCACGTATGAGGTCAGCCTACATGGTGAGGCCTCTATTGTCAGCTACGATCTGAGTACCAGAGAAATTGACTATGGAGTACAGGTAACATTAAGCATGTGTCTATATTATCAGCAAAGAAGATAAGGATTTATGTACATGTTATAGTGATGGGATTTATTTGCTGATGTTGGGTTATATGGGCTATTGAACTAAACATATGTTTTGATGTTGGATACATATTTGTGCTGATGTCAGCTTACATTTTTGTACAAAAGTTCATAACATATATATACATGTATATATTTTTGATGGGGTATTTATGTGCTGACATTTGGTTATATACAGTCCTATGAAAAAGTTTGGGCACCCCTATTAATCTTAATCATTTTTAGTTCTAAATATTTTGGTGTTTGCAGCAGCCATTTCAGTTTGATATATCTAATAACTGATGGACACAGTAATATTTCAGGATTGAAATGAGGTTTATTGTACTAACAGAAAATGTGCAATATGCATTAAACCAAAATTTGACCGGTGCAAAAATATGGGCACCTCAACAGAAAAGTGACATTAATATTTAGTACATCCTCCTTTTGCAAAGATAACAGCCTCTAGTTGCTTCCTGTAGCTTTTAATCAGTTCCTGGATCCTGAATGAAGGTATTTTGGACCATTTCTTTCTACAAAACAATTCAAGTTCAGTTAAGTTTGATGGTCGCCGAACATGGAAAGCCCGCTCTCAAATGATCTGAAAACAAAGATTGTTCAACATAATTGTTCAGGGGAAGGATACAAAACGTTGTCTCAGAGATTTAACCTGTCAGTTTCCACTGTGAGGAACATAGTAAGGAAATGGAAGACCACAGGGACAGTTCTTGTTAAGCCCAGAAGTGGCAGGCCAAGAAAAATATCAGAAAGGCAGAGAAGAAGAATGGTGAGAACAGTCAAGGACAATCCACAGACCACCTCCAAAGAGCTGCAGCATCATCTTGCTGCAGATGGTGTCACTGTGCATCAGTCAGCAATACAGCGCACTTTGCACAAGGAGAAGCTGTATGGGAGAGTGATGAGAAAGAAGCCGTTTCTGCACGTACGCCACAAATAGAGTTGCCTGAGGTATGCAAAAGCACATTTGGAGAAGCCAACTTCATTTTGGAAACAAAGATTGAGTTGTTTGGTTATAAAAAAGGCGTTATGCATGGCGTCCAAAAAGAAACAGCATTCCAAGAAAAACACTTGCTACCCACTGTAAAATTTGGTGGAGGTTCCATCATGCTTTGGGGCTGTGTGGCCAATGCCGGCACCGGGAATCTTGTTAAAGTTGAGGGTCGCATGGATTCCACTCAGTATCAGCAGATTCTTGAGAATAATGTTCAAGAATCAGTGACGAAGTTGAAGTTACCCCGGGGATGGATATTTCAGCAAGACAATGATCCAAAACACCGCTCCAAATCCTCAGGCATTCATGCAGAGGAACAATTACAATGTTCTGGAATGGCCATCCCAGTCCCCAGACCTGAATATCATTGAACATCTGTGGGATGATTTGAAGCGGGCTGTCCATGCTCGGCGACCATCTAACTTAACTGAACTTGAATTGTTTGTCCAAAATACCTTTATCCAGGATCCAGGAACTGATTAAAAGCTACAAGAAGCGACTAGAGGCTGTTATCTTTGCAAAAGGAGGATCTACTAAATATTAATGTCACTTTTCTGTTGAGGTGCCCATACTTTTGCACCGGTCAAATTTTGGTTTAATGCATATTGCGCATTTTCTGTTAGTACAATAAACCTCATTTCAATCCTGAAATATTACTGTGTCCATCAGTTATTAGATATATCAAACTGAAATGGCTGTTGCAAATACCAAAATATTTAGAACTAAAAATGATTAAGATTAATAGGGGTGCCCAAACTTTTTCATAGGACTGTATATGTAAGGACTTAGGAGATGTGGTGTATGTGTGTGTGTATAAATACAAACATATATATATAAAAATTAAATAAAACAATCTATATTTATATAATGTATTCCTGCTGAAGCTGAGGGTTCACATATCTGCTGATTTTAGGGTTCATGTATGTGCTGATTTTTGGGTACTTGTATTTGCTGATGTTGGGAGTACATGTCTGTACTGGCATTAGATACACCTATATACTATTGTTTTGTAGCATTGAACTTCTGGTACATGTATTTGTTTTACAGATGTTCAACAAAGTTGCTGAAACTGAAATTGTCCTCAGAAACACTGGAAAGGTCAGTTTTCCATTTACAGTGCTGAACCAGAAGCCGCAGTCGCAGCAGTGTCTGAACCCTAGGAATCCATATGTGCATCCCTTGAGTGTGAGTACACCCTCATTCCTGTACACCACCATCTTTTTTTTTCCGGATATATTTAACGGTTACTGCGCAAGTCATGACTAACTCTCTCATGTTACAGTGAATTAGCATAAAACACTGAACCTCGCCACAGCCCCTATACAATTAGCACATGAAATATGTGCACTGTATAATCAGTACAGAACTTTATCACAGCCTCTACACAGATAATATGGAGAGCCTACACACAATATAGTCATTATAAACGCTTTACAACTTTACTACAGCCTCCTTACATAAAGCGTGTGTAGCTTGCACACATAATACTCAATTTACACAATACAGAATCTGACAGCAACCACTATATAGACAGCATATACAGTTTGTTCACAGTATAGTAAGTGTACACCGTACAAAACCTCACCACAGTCCTGTCTATAGATGGCATATGGTGCTTGCACAAAGTATAGTCAGCATACCCTATACCAGTATTTCTCAATCTTTGGTATGTGTACCCACAGGGGTATGCCATGTTATCCCTGGGTGTATGCGTCACAGTGGAGAGCTGAATGATGAATACTGAACGCAACTTACCACTTTCTCGCCAGAGTGCCTGTAACTGCAGTACTGATGGAAACACTCATTGCACTAGCACAGGATGGCACAGTGGGCATTCAGAGGAAGCATGGGGCAAAATGATAAGTAATGAATGCAGTTTACAACTCGCTATTATGACATAATGGACCCTTATTCCCTATCCACAGAACAGGGGATAAATACCTGACAGGGCAGGGCCCCAAAAGTTCCACTATGGCCTCCTTGTGAATGAAGTGCCAGTGCGCATATGAGACCAGCGCTCCATTCACTGCTGTTGGGCTGTCAGGACTGTAATCCCTGGCAGCACCTACAGCCCTGTAGAAGTGAATGGAGCGCTGATCGTGCAAGTGCACTGGCACTATATTCACAAGGTGGCCTTAGGGGGGATTTTGGTTACTCATCCTCCTGATCACTGGGGGGACCTGTCGATTGGACTCCCAGTGATTGTGCACTAATCCCCTGTCCTGTAGATAGATGATAAGTGTCCCTAATGGAACAACCCATTTAAGCATTACTGAATGTGGAGTACTGTGGAGACCATGTGATGTATTACTGCGGAGACCATTATGTTATGTGTGGGAGCACTGTGGGGGCCATGCCATTATATGTGATGGCAGTGTGGGGGTCATTATATTCTATGTCGGCACTTTGGTAACCATTATATGTGAATGCAGTGTTGGGGCACTGTGGATGCTGTTACATGCGGAGCACTGTAGGAGTCATTATATTACATTTGAGCACTGTGAGGGTCATCATATTACATGTTGGTGCACTTTCGGGGTCATTTTATTGAATGTGAAGGCCATTATATTGCATATAGGGCCACTGAAGGGACCATTAAACAACATGTGGGGCCACTGAGGGTCCCTTATACTATGTTTGGAGGCACTGTGAGGGCCATTACATAACTGTGGACAGGGGCTCCAAACAAAGCCTTATTTTGTTAACATTTATTGTTGGGGCACGGATGGGGCCATCATATTTCATGTGGGACCACTCAGGGACCATTATAATACATGTGTGGGCCATTACATAACTGTTGATAGAGACTACAAATGAAGCCTTATTTTGTTATCATTAATAAGTTATTGCTACTTTGAGAGTACTCGGTTTTGATATTTTCTCACTCGGGGGTACTTCTCTTAAAAAGCTTGAGAAACACTGCCCTATACACGCAGCAAGTAGAGCGTGCACACAGTATATGTTCATTATACACATCACCTTAGTCACCTGCAGTATAGAGCACTGAATGTGTGACACAATCCAGAAGGTTCACAGATTGAGGAGGATAAACATATAAGGCAGAGGATGAAATGTTATGTAACAGCTGTAGGAATCTCCCTGTCAAAGCAAAGATCTGGAAACTGCTATTGCCCCCCAGTGGACTAATCTCTTACTGCAACTGCTGGAACGTTCAGGACTTCTGCTGAGTGGCATAAGATGTATAAATGTGTGTATATGTGTGTGCTGGAAAGCCACCGTGATCTCAGTGACAGTCCCTCTTGTATTCCTCCCTCATACACATCTGCCAGTATAGATCTCACTTATTGCCTTACCCCCTTTCATACTTCAGGGTCTTATTCCAGCTGGAGGAGAAGAGATTCTAAAGGTGTCCTATTTCCCTGGAGTCCCTGATACTTTCCAGTGCATCATTCATCTGCAGGTGGCTCATATGGAACCTGAGAATATTGCTTTGAAAGGAGAAGCAGTATTTCCCTGCATCTGCCTGGATCTGCCCCGTAATATCGATGGTATCTACCACAGTGCACCCTTTCAGTGTCTCATGTCTTACTTCTGGGTATCTCTGTTACTTTTCTTTGCTTCTTACCTCATGCCTCACTTTTGTGCTCTGCAGCTGTACTCTTGTGCCTCAGGCCTACTTTTGTGTTTTGCTGCTGTTTTTGGTTTTCATCATGCCTAACATCCATGACTCTTTGCTTTACCCCGTACATCATACCTTACTTCTACATTTCTCTCATTTACTCTTGTGCCTCCCTGCTCATCCTGGCAGGGAATGGTGATGATCACATCTCACTTCCACAAGTGCAGAACTTGTTATCCACATCATACATACTATAAATGCCAAGCATACAGTATGGAGAAAGGGATTCACTTCTAGTTGTCCACATCCCCTTTGTACCTGTGCAGGTTGTCTTTTTGCTGGACAGGCAGATAGGAAATTGGCCCATGGGTCATGGGAAGTATATGGAGAGGGTTGAAACAGGTCTTTTTATCCTGCCAGTTCCATAATGTATTTTCATTTTAATTTAACACCTGGCATCAGTTTTGGACTTTATGACAGCCCCATTTATCAAATGTGACATGTTACTTTTTGTGGCAATAACTTTTTCCAGTTGACTTTGAATACTTTTTTTCATGACGCATTGTACTTCATGTTTTTATGAAATTTGGTGAAAATTCATAAAAATGTGCAATTTTCAAAGTTTGAAATTATGCTGTTTTCATATAGAGAGTCATACCACTCAAATTAGTTAATAAACACAATTTACCATATCTCTGCTTTATGTTGACATCATATTTTAAACGTTCAGTTAATTTTTTTTGGACGTTATAAGGCGGCATTCGCACTGCTGCTGCAGTCCGCCCTGGAGTGTCCACTGTAAACCCCGGGGAAACCAGACAGCAGACAGCTTGCAAGCGGTCGGCTTTAAAACCCATTAATTTGAGTGGGTTTTAAAGGTGACCGCCCGTGAGCGTTTTTAGCCTCTCCGCCTGGAAACCGTTTTTTTTTCAGCGGACACAAAGTTCTACATGCAGAATAATAAAATCTGAAGTATGATTGGTGTCTGCATTGTAAGATTTTCTGTGTTCTTCCTCCAGGATGTGACAAATTTGAGCCGTTCCTGACAGCTGCTCGAGAGAAGTTAAGAGAAGGAGAGACTAGCTCCTGTGATGCCTCTGTATGAAAATCTGGTGACTTGATACCATGTATAGAATCCTGAAGCTGTCAATGTGCTGTATAGAGAGCTGTGAATTGTTTTGTAGGATACACTCCTTATGATGGAACTGGAGCGTCTGCTGATTAAGAAACATGCAGAGGATGACCTGAATATGGGGGTAGCCTGGGACTGTTCCCAGAAAAGACACCGGCAGCTGCTAAAGTGAGTGGTCGCTGCGTGCTTGTCCTCTTTCCATCCAGAGCGGAGCAAAACCTTTCATTGTCATAACTGTTCACATTCTGTACTTTTAGCTGTTACTTCTTTCTGTATGTTTCAGGGTGGATCTTCCAGATTACCTGCTGGATTTTGGATATGTCATAATTGGAGAAGTTCAATCACATGTTATTAAAATCACCAACACAGGACATTTTCCAGTATCTTTCCAGGCAGACCAACGAGGACTAGTAGGCACAGGTACCACATTGTCACCCTCAGGATAGTAAGAAACAAGGACTATGTGCAGTAGTAATCCCTGCATTCTGCCTTACATAGGGTTCACAGTAGAGCTTGACCGTGTCAAGAATCTGCCATGTTGTCAAACAGAGATATTCCAGGTCAAGTTTGATCCTCTGGGTACCAATCTAAATCTGGGGCCAGTTGATGCAGTCATGTACATTCAGGTGAGCTTTCTTTTAAGTGTTTCCCTCACTTCCAGATCTTGCGTGCATTTCTAAAGCCCTATTCACATCTGCATTTGGGTTTTCATTCGGGAAGTCCGCTTGGGGAACCCCCAAATGGAAACCTATACGTATTAAAAAGCAGTTACCTGGGAAATAGACTATAATGGGGTCTGTGTGGTTTCCGCACGAAACAGGCAGAGAAAAAAGTCTTGCAAGCAGCACTTTTCTCTCCGCTTGTTTAGTGCAGAAACCGAGTGGACACCACACAGACCCCATTATAGTCTATGGAGGTCCGTGGGTTTCCTGCATATAGGTTTGCGTTTGGCAGGTCTCCAAGCAGACTCCCTAAACGGAAACCCGAACGCAGATGTGAACCAGACTTAAGTTCTTAGCAAGCTATATATTTTGTATCTCTTTTTGTCAGGTGAGAGGAGGCCCCAGGATCTCTGTCCGTCTGCGGGCACATGTGACTATGCCATCTCTATGTGTTTCAAGTGAGAGGGTGGAGTTTAGTCCTGTGCAGTGTGGCCAATGCCAGATCTGTAGCATTCAGCTTTTTAACCAGCTTCCAGTGCCCTGTGAGTGGATGGTGATGTCCCAAGATGCTGAAGTTAAGGTATCATTATTAGTTTGTGTTGTGTTCACAAAAAATGCCTTCAAGTGACCAAGACTAATGGTTATGGTTCCTATCTTCTGCAGATAGACAAACACCTCCCTATGCACCTGCGTAAGAAACTAAGGCAAGAAGCCAAGCCTAAAGCAGCTATCTTTGAGATGATTCCATCACGTGACTTTCTGCTTCCCGGCCAAAAGAAGAATGTGGAGATTAAGTTTTTGCCACAGGAAGAGGTAAAGTAACATTTCAGAGGGCAAGGAATATAGAAGGAGTGCAATGTGTAACCCTTTGCAAATTATGGTGTTATTTTGGTTTGTTTCTTGTAGAAACTGTACAGTCAGCGCCTGGTCCTTCAGGTGGCTCAGAGCAGCCAGCGAGTGATGCTACTACTACAAGGTCAGGGCTTGGAGCCGCGTCTAGAATTTAGCCCAAGTGTACTAGAGCTGGGCCCCATCCTTCCATTCAGCCATGGAGATGAGGTTGATGTTTTGGTGCGAAATCCTTGCAGCTTTCCTATAGAGTTCTATTCCCTTGAGATGGACAAGCAGTATCTGGAAGAGGAGAAGGTAAAAGTCTATTGTCTGATCATCCTAAAGATTTCTTGAATATGTTGCTGGATTATTCTGTGTGTTTGATACAGATTCTGCAGATGCTGAAGGGCTATGATGCGGAGAACACTCTGCTGCTCCCACCACGTTCTCCTGGAGAGAAGCTACCACCTGAAATCCTAGACTACTATGAGGAGAAGAGGCGTCTGCAGGAAGAAAAGGAAAAAACTTGTATGATCCAGGTCACTGAGGCAGGTGAGTGTTTTTATGTACTGAGCATCTGGCACAACGTGTCCCTTTATACAGATCCACCAGACAAGACCACACATAACATAGCAGTGTTGTCAAAATGCCATCATATTATCCCAGAATATTTGACTTTAGGTGCTGTTGAGGAGGCAGAAAAAGAACTAGTGTCAGATCGGAGTGAGAGAGCACAGTTTCCAGCAGCCCATCGGATCCCCTCCACCACAAGCTGTGGAGATGGCCGTTCCTCTACTGGAGAAGCTGAGGAGGACAAGGAAGGAGTGACAGGTAATCACACAATATTAATGACAGTGAATGCTAGGACAGGATAGCCTTATAATGTCTCAAACCTCAATTTGATCATCTTTGTACAGGTGAAAAAGTTTGCAGTGATGTTGGTAATGGCAAGGGTGTGGGAGAACTGGAATACAACCCTGTGTCCACAGCTATTGCCCGCTACATGGGTATAGACACCAGTATTGAGGGTCAAGCAGCAAGAAATCGTCGTGGAATTGCTATCATTGTACATGGGGCCCCTATTTCTGGTGAGCTAAAAGTGGAACTCTTGAATAAAATAATCAAAGTATCTGTGTTGCATGAATCTTATTACTACAAGTTGTATATAAACCAGGCTTGGATGTAGCTGCTTGTGTCTATTCCAGAACTGATGATATGTGTATGAGAATGGATATGAAAAGAGGAGCAGTCATTATTAACCTCTTTTTGAGAACACTGACTAATATAACACCCTTGTGCTTCATTCAACTAGGCAAGAGCTCTGCTGCAGTAGCATTGGCCCAGCATTACAATGCGGCTTGTCTATCCATTGACTCAGTGATCCTCGAAGCCATTTCTGATGAAAACAATCGCGCTGGTCTGAGAGCAAGGCAACTATGTGCTAAGGCTGCACTCAGTCAGGTTTTGCGTGAATCTGATGAAGCAGGTGAGGTACATTGGAGTTTTGTTTTCAGGTTTTGCTGATGCCATGTAGGTATTGTGTATCGGTCTATACCAGGGGTAGGCAACCTTTTTCGTTCGGTGTGCCGATTTAAATTAAAAAATCAAAGATTAGGTCCTCGGAGTGCCGCGCAATAATTGTGCCCCTATACTAAAGTCATATAACACAAACTGCAACATAGAGGTGCTGTCATACTGTGCTCCTAGCCACATGTGTTTACCACTATTTGCCTGGATACACCTGTACTTTTCCATTAGAAGCAATGTAATTACACATGTAACCTGCAATTAGTGATAATGTATGTGACTGGTAGCAGAGTGAAGTCATACCTGTAGGGGGGCGACACACTATGTACCTGGATGCTGCATCTAGTCCCTGGACGCTAGTACCTTCACTTTTCTGTAAGCAAAACGCAGATTAATTTCAGCCACATTTAATTCCTTGCAGTACGGTAACAGGAATTAATGGGTGTTACACTTACACTAAAGTGTCAGCACTGTTGGCTGGGGACTAGATCTGGCTATAGTTGCATCTGGGTACACAGTGTATCATCACCTGAAAAGAAACACCCTAAGGCTGAGGCCCCACGTTGTGGAAACGCAGCTTCTTTTGCTGCAGATGTTGTTGCGGTTTTTTGAGCCAAAACCTGGAGTGGACTGAGCAGAAGGGAGAAGTATAAGAACTTCTTATACTGTATATTTCCCATTCCCTGTGTAGCCATTCTCAGCTTTGGCTCAAAAAATTGCAGCAAAATCTGCAGGAAACGCTCCCCTTAGGGGAGCAGCACATGACCAGTGACATACTGTCCCATACTGTAATTGATACAGGCAGAATGTCACTGGGAGGCAGGTACTCCTAGTATCATAGATGACTATACTGCTAGGAGTCCAGCACGTTCAAGCCAGTAAATCAGGCTGACTTACGGACCGGATTTCACATTTGAAACACGGTCATGTGCTGTTCCCCTTAGGCCTTCTGCACAAAAACGGTACGGATGTGGTTTTCACTGACTTATACATTAAAAATGAATTGACGTGGCTGCAAATGGAAACACATATAGGACAGGTATAGGGCATATATAGGACCTGCTCCATAATTTGCAGCTCTTCAATTTTGGCCCAGACACACAGCCGTAAAAATAACGGCTGTGTGTACGGGACCATTAAAATATAATAGTCCACAATATTATTTCATATTAATTTCTGAAGATATCATATACATATGGGACAGATAAATAACACCAGTCTTTATAACCCCGGAGTCAGCAAAAGCGATGCAGTCCACTTAGGAAGAGGTGCACGTCTCCTCATAAATGACAAAGCAACCTCATCTAGGCCATGTTTTGGAAGGGATTTGTATGGCAGCTCATAGCTGACGTACATTCCCCACATCATATATGCCAGATTTCTGGTGTAAGTGATAATAAAATTTGGTGGGGCCAGTTTGTCGGGGAAGTGGTGATGGTAGTGCAGAAGGAAAAAAATTTCCATTTTTTTTTACACAAAATCGCGATTTGCACAAAAAACCCCTGATGTTTTGTGTCTTTTACACCAGAAAACTGGCATCCAAGGCTTATTAAAAAATCTGCCCCACTGTGTATCTATCGTATGCACTCACTGACAAAAGAAAAAACGCAGAAAGGGTTTCCCAGGAATGTCTCCACAAGATTGTAACACTTCCTTGGCCTTCCCAGTCACCAGATTTATCACCAATTGAGTATTCATGGAAACAGCTGGGATGTCAGCTTCAGAAACCTACAAGTGGGCATAAGCCCAGTTGCAACATCTGTGGTCAAATGTGTGACAGGAAAGCCAATAGATGCTGTATAAATCCATGCCCAAGTGAATGTCATCTTGTATCCAGGCTAGATGCAGCCCAACAGTGTATTAGCACCTCCTTTCAATTATACAATTTCCTCAATAAACGTACCCTTTCGCATTAATATTGTAACTACTTACAGCACGGTGGTAGCTCAGTGGTTAGCACTGTTGCATTGCAGTGTTAGAGTCCTGGGCTCAAATCCATCAAAGGACAACATCTGGAAGGAGTTTGTATGTTCTCCTAGTATTTAGGGGGCAGGGGTCCCCTGAAACGCCAAAGACATACTGATCTCCCCCATAAAGTTTGATTGAATGCGCTTAGTATCTATTTATTCACACTGGCAGGTGACTAGTTATAAGGTTATATGACCTTATTTATTAAAAGATGGGTGAACCAGGGTACCAAGCAAGCCCTCTTACCGCTTGCATCACTCCTATTTTCTCATAGATTGTAAGCTCTTGAGAGCAGGGCATACACTAATGTTTAATATGTTTAATTATGTTGTTACACTGTAATGTCAATATATATATTATAACAATGTGTACTGACAACATATAGGTGTTGTGTATCAGGCTATACTGTATAAACGACTTATAGGTACAGTGTATCAATTCATACAAATCTATTATATGTGTGTATCAGTCTGTACAGTCGTCATATAGGTCTTTTGTATCTGTCTATACTGATCTAATATAGGTGTATATCAGTCTCTACAGATCTCATATAAGTGTTGTGTATCAGTCTGTACAGATGTTATATGGGTGTTGTGTATCAGTCTGTGCAGTTATTATATACATATTTTGCATCAGTCTTTACTGATGACATATAGATGTAGAGTATCAGCCCATCTAATAAAGGTGTGTATAGACATCATATAGGTTGTGTATATCAGTCTATTTGTATCAGGGGTAGCGGTGACATATTAGATTGTGTCCTCTAGGCACTCAGATGGTTGATGCCCCTATCATTCAGCCTGGATTAAGTATGGAAGCCCTTGCCAGACACACAGCAGAGGGAGGCCAAATTGTGGAGCCCAAAGTTGCCCCTCAGTCTATTATCTCCCGGGGAAATCGAGGAAGTTTGTTAGCAGCAAAGGGGAAATCAGAGTCTCATCAAATCTCGGGATTCAAACAGCAGCATCTTTCTGAGCAGGCAGCATCACAGGTAATGGGATATTACACTGCTCTCTGCTACTTGTTGGTGAAGATTCTAACAAGTTTTCTGATCAATCGTGGTTCTGTTTTCCTCCAGTCCGGCAGCTCCCCTGTCCCAGGTCCAGCACAGCAACGTTTGAGTGTGAGTGCGAGTGTAGGAGGTGAACTAGGACTGATGAGCTGTGTTCTTCCAGAGGACCTCCTGTTGGAAATCCTGTGTGACCGGCTCCAGGTACATACAATAATGTCTGACTGATGACTGTGTATGAACACTCTTCTCATAATACACTAACCTCTAACTGATGCCTGTCATGTACAATGCCTTCTAAATGATACCTGCCACATACACTGACTTGTAAGTGAAGCCTTAAAGTGAGGTGTCAGCAGGAAAATCGGTATTAAACTAATGACTGTACCTTGTAGGGGCTACTCCTATAGTTTCCTAGCATGCATTTCTTATTCTGTATTGCATCTCTGTTTTTAGCTGAAAAGGGCTTTTGGGACGTTTTGTCTTCTGCTGGGGCTTCACTCTCTGTTCCAAATATTCACTCGTAATGGCCACCCATCTTCATTCTCCCCTCATTGCTAGAGTGACATCTTCCACTTTGTCACAGTTAGGCGTGGTTATCTAGAGTGGACAGTGAAGCCCTGGTCGAAGAAGAAACACTCTTTTCAGACCATTGTCATAAGAATAAAGTAATGATTTTCATGAAAATGAAGCTGCAATGCAGAATAAGAAATGTATCTTTGGAAAGTGTAGATACACCGCTGCAAGGCACTGTCATTGGTTTGATACCAATTTTCCTACTGACAGACTACCTTTAACACTGACCTCTGACTGTATGCCGATCTCTGAGTAATGCCTGCACACTGACCTCTGATTGATGCCTCTGTACACATCTCTGAGGGAAATCCATTACATACACTGACATCTGAATGGTACCTAATCTTCGACTGACTGCTGTGTATTCTAGATTCTTTGGTGTATTTTTATAGTTTTTTTGTAGCTGTATAACTCTTTCTGCGTACTCTTTCTTTTGTATTTCAGCTAAATGACTGCTTCCATGGTGTGGTGTTTGATGGTCTCAATACCTTGTTTGCCCGTAACATGTCCTCTGCATTACACATTCTCCTAAAGGCTCTGAATAATCGCAAGCACATATATTTTATTAATCTGCAGCAGGATTATGCCACAATGAAAGCTCAGGACAACATCAAGAGACAGCAGAAAGGTAATTGGGACCTCATGTTATTTATCAGGAATATGCATGTTGATTAGTCACTTTCATGTTTTTAAAGTTTTTTAGTTACATTTTATTATTATTATTATGATGATGATTATTATTATTATTATTACTACGATAGTTCTTTAACGCCTCATCACTACCTTCTTCCTTTAGTAGTCATTACATGTTTATCGTGTTTTGTACACATTAGCATTTTAATTAACCACATTGTTTTTCTCTGTTTCTAACATATCTATTATCATAAAATAGAAATATATCTTTCACAAAATCTTTTTATGTGGGGCCACACAGTGGCTCAGTGGTTAGCACTGCAGCCTTGCAGCGCAGGGGTCCTGGTATTCAAATCCCGCCAAGGGCAAAAAACCATCTGCAAGGAGTTTGTATGTTCTCCCCGTGTTTGCATGGATTTCCATCCCATATTTCAAAGACATACTGATAGGACAAAAATGTATATTGTGAGATCTATGTGGGGCTCTCAATCTACATTAAGAAAAAAAATAAAAAATCTATTTAAGATGCCTTCTATGTACTTTGCTTATAATAATAATAATAATAATAATAATAATAATTATATTATTATTATTTATGTTGTGGTGTAGAAGTGCCCTCTTCTTTTTGGGTCCCTCACTTCTAGATTATTTATTGTTCACCAGCTTGTTATTTATTACAGACTTGAGTGGGATTTTTATCTGTGCAAAGCAACTTGCTCAATAAAAAATTAATTTGAGGGATTGTTGCAAACTGAATTAGCATGATTTCTCTTTTTAACACAGAACAGGAGCAACTGCAAATTCAGGCCAAGGAAAAAGCCAGTATGGAGGAGATGGATGAAGAGGAATATGACCACTTACCGGCTGAGGAGAAAGCACGCATTGATGGACTGCGTCTTAGAGCTTTGAAGGAACGTAAGAAAAGGTTAATACACTCTTAATACACTTGTTTCTCGAAAAGTGTCCTCAATATGTGTAATAATGTCTGAGTATTAAGTGTCTCTCTATCTCACTTGGTGGTGCAGAGAGCAGGAAGAAAGACTGGCCAGAGAGGAGCATGAGCGAAAGCTGCAAGAAGAATTGTTAAAACAAAGAGAGGAAGAGGAGCTGAAGAAGAAAACCAAGAGAGGAAAGAGCCGTGATTCTGATGGGAAGAAGAGTCAAACTGGGAACAAACAGGTGCAATCCAGAAACACTACCCCAACCGCTGCCCCAAATACTTGTCCGCTCTTCTGTACAGTGTTCCCTTCACTACTCAAAACAAGTTCCCCTGCGGTCTAAACACTATCCCCTCTGCTGCCCCAAACATTGTCCCCTCCACTTTCCCCAAACACATACCCTTCCATTAACGCAACATTTTTGGATACCTACTTTTGTCTGTTTCACTAATGCCTACATTTTCACACAAGACTGATTTTATCTGTCTGTAAATTATCCTCAGGCCCCAGTTATGCTTGCTGTGAAATCAGAACAACGATTGGACTCTGGAACTGAGCGAAAAGTTTCACTAAACCGGCCAGATTCTGCACTGTTTGAGTGGGATGAAGGAAGAAAAAAGAAAAACCGAGAACTTCTCCAGCATGTAAGTGTCCAGGAAGACCCAGATAAAGACTCTCTTAGTGAGAGCGAGAAACAACTGGTTCAAAGGTTCAAGAGCTACGAGTCTTCTCAGAAGGAGATTCTACACATCCTGACATACTGGGATCGTGTACAGGGAGTCCTAGTATCAACTCCTGCTGCAGAAGATGGACAGCATGAAGGGGAAGACCAGGCACCAGAACGGCAAGCACCTTCTGGTAAGAAGTATCGTAAAGACCGTGACCGAGAGCGGCAGGAGAAAGTAGAGCGGGAGAAGGCAGAGAAAGAAAGAATAGAGAAGGAAAGAGCAGAAAAGGAGCGGCAGGACAAGTTGAGTGCCTCAGTGAATGAAGGAGGTGTCTATATAGGACAAGAGAAAGAAGGACAGGAGATCCGAGAGGATGAGCTAAAAATAGAAGTGGGGATCCCGCACTATGACATCCAAGGATCTGCAGAGCCTAACAACAGTGAGAAAAACATTCTGCAGAGTGGCTTCCTACCCTCAGTAGAGGAGGTGAGAATAGATAGGTTTATGTCATCCCATCTCGAAGCACATTTATATAAACCAATGCAGTCACTGTTACTAAAGGCTTAGATTACTGCATAATGAGTCATATCTTTACCCATTTTACTTGATCGCATGTGTAAAATGTTTGCAATGGGCATTGTTAAATATGCTTCCTCTACTGATCCTGACAGGTGCTTGAAGGCCTTGGACTTGGCCCATCTGGTCCTCCAGTTCCACCACCTTATCTCTTCTCGGTCATTGTCTTCCCTGAGAGGAGGACTATTTCTGCTGATCCAGAGACACTTGGCCATTTCACCTTCATTGCAGCTTCCCCTGATGACCCCAATGTAATTAATGAAGATAAGAAGGATCCAGAACTAGAACCTGTTCATACTATCCCCATGCTTAAAGTAAGAATGCCATCAGGGCAAAAGCAGACTGACTAAATATATCCAGATGCAAAACACAAAAGTTCTCCTCTAAGTATTCGGAGAGCTGTAAGATCTACACATAGCTACATTTTTAAGTGTCATGATTAGTCAGAATAACAGCCCTGTGGCATGCAAGGCTGCATCACACTGTATTTGCAGTGTACATTTTCGGTATGCATTGGAGGATTTTCTGAGTTATACTTCTGACACATGGCACTGAGTAGGAATGCAGTGGCATTTATCACCATTAAGCATAACTCGCAGATGCCTCCGTATCACTCTGGCTACCTCAGTATAGAATAGCATAAATCACACTATTCCCTAAAACATTGGAAAAAAAAGTATACAAGAAATATATTGGACAAAAGAAATCCAAAAGAATACTTTTTGGGCTTAATCGAGTAAATAGGAACCTGTAAATACATAGATGCATACACGTACATAGACTGCAAATTCAACTTGACTAGAGCATAACCATTACTGATGAGCTCTGATACTGTGTTTGCAGTTTTTTTTATTCCGAGATTCCTTTATGTTAAGGGAAATCTCTGTTCTTGTGCATTTTCAAGCAGCAGTCCTACTCACAAGAACATAGGAAGCATTGATGTTTGTGGCCAACGCTAGATGTTTTATTTTCTGCCCCTTGAATGATTGCCGCAAAGAATTGTAAAGGGTATACCGAGCTATCAGGGCCAAGAAAGTCTCATTGATTATAGGTGTCTGTGACATTTCTCCATGTGTGTGCCCCTGATAGCAGATGTCATATTTCAGCGGCTTTGTTATATTACTGGGTTTCCGAATCATTTCAGGAGGAACAACTGACACCCACCAAGGGCCGGAGCAAAAAAGATAAGGCTTTAGACACTGGGCGTGATAGCCAGAAAGAAAAGCGCCGATCCTCCTCTCTCCGCAAGATACAGCAGAACCTGGAGAGCCGCTCTCCACCACCTGGGGCCAGGACACCCCTCTCAGACATGGACCGCAGCAGTCTTACAGGAGAAGCCTTACCAGACAAGTTACCTCCGTAAGAATTTTATAAGAGCAATTGCCAGCCCTGTGATGCTTTGCTGTGAGCTATTTTACACCTTCATTTGTCTCTAGGCTCGGGATATTCCGCTGGGTGGTACCAGCCGGTGGTGAAGTGCCTCTACGCATTCATTTTCACTCAAATCATACTGGAAACTTTGATCAAACCCTGAACTTTGAACTTCTTGGAACGCGTCGTAGATACCAGCTGTACTGTCGAGGAGTGTGTGCCTTCCCTACCATTAGTAAAGACCCCAAGTAAGAGATTTGTTATTAAATTTGCAGACCATTCTGAAATTAATATGTTATCCAAAGCCAGCTTTAGTATAGCCAACATATACTACCCATATAATACAATGATACTGTGTACAGATAACTGTGTACAGATAACTCTGCCATAAGTTGTCCAAACTAAGCAATGACACTGTTTATTGGGCATAGAATCGGGCTTGCAAGTATTGTGGCCAGCAGCTCCTTTTTTAGTGCAGGTAATTGACGTACACCTGCACTACGCTAAATTGTAGGCAATGATGAAAACTAAGGTATTTGCCTGTACTTAGCTGCACTCTGTCAGGACTAAGTAACTTTTATAATATGCTGATGTGCAATGGTAGATACAGGGAGTAAAAGTCAGAATTATGGAGTCAGAGTCAGGACCAATTTTGTGTGTAGTCAGAAAAAAGTGACTAAGTTTTTAATATTGTATAATTCAGTGGTTCTGTAGGTGTGGTACACATATCCCTGGGTATACGACCAAACAGGGGTAGGCACTGCATGAGAGTGCCCACCCCTTATGGTATTTTATGGGGTTTGTCACCCACAGACTACTATTATATTCTGAGGGTCTCTTCAGACCCTCAGAGTATAATAAGCGGAGGCCATGGGGAGGAAAACAAACATAAAAACAGTGTAACTCACCTCTCCTGGGCTCCAGCGATGTTCCCTGTGCTCCTCCAGCCCCCAGGGATAACGTCACAATGATACATGTTATTATGTTATACTGCATGGAGTAGCCACTATGGGATATTACACTGTATGGGGATCATTATGGGACATTATGTTGTATGAAGGCCACTTTGGTATAGTTCACTGTATGGGGGCCACTATGGGAAATTATGTGACATGGGGAGGCCAATATCAGACATTATACTGTATGGAGGGGCCACTGTGGGACATTATACTATATGGAGGGGCCACTATAGGACATTATACTGTTTGGAGGAGCCACTAAGGGACATTATACTGTATGGATGCCACTATGGGACATTATATTGTAGGGAGGGGCCACTATGGGACATTATACTGCATGGAGGGGCTATTATGAGACATTATACTGTATGGAGGGGCCACTGTGGGACATTATACTGTTTGGAGGAGCCACTAAGAGATATTATACTGTAGGGAGAGGCCACTATGGGACATTATACTGTTTGGAGAAACCACTATGGGACATTGCACTGTATAGAGGGGCCTCTATGGGACACTATACTGCAAGGAGGAGTCACTATGAGACATTATACTGTATGGGGGCCGCTAAGGCACTGTGGAGGTTATTTTACATATGAAGGCAATTATATTACATTTGGAGCACTGAAGTGTGAGGACCACTATACTACACATGGAGACACACATGTTATTATCATTGTGGAGGTACTGAGGAGGCCATTATACCACATGTGGGGGCACTGAGAGGACATTACATATTTGAAACCTTATTTTATTAACATTTATTGCTACTTTGGGGGAACTCAGTTGGGCCATTTTCTCACTAAGGGATACTTTGCTTGAAAAGGTTGAGAACCATTGGATGCCTAATTTGGTCCAATTTTACTTTCCTAGAAATCTCTGGCATTTTAATGAAATAGAGCACCTTCTCTGCTTCTGATTCACCATGTCTGCCATTTATGCTGGAGTTGGAGTATGAGTCTAGCTGTAAAAAAATGGAAGAGTCAGAGACAGTGATATGACCTGTCGACTTCAAAGCCTTAGTTTACCTAAGCTTAGATACGTTTATGTAAAAAAAAAAAAAAAAAAAAAAAAAAAAAGGGCAATAATATTGTAGGTATGATACCTTTAATTTTTATCCAGAGAAATTGAATTGGCAAGTTTTCCAAGCACAGAGACTTCTTCTTCAGGCATTTACAAATTAATTACTGAAAACCGAGAACAACATTTGAAAAATGCTACAGTGCTTGCAAATGTCATTTTTCTGGTTAGCCAATAAAGGTATTTTGCCCACAATACGTTTGTAGCAAATATCGCATGATTTTTTTCTGGGTAACACGGTACTACACTATTTTTTCCTAAACATGGTGCAGGATATAAAGCTAAACAGTCATTGCGTAGCTAGCCATTGCCATACAAAGAGTGGATGATTTCCTTCAAGGCTCCCACGCATGGGTAGACTTGTACCTTATCACCTTGCAGCTGGTTCATGACTGTTGTGAGCTAATTCTAGATCTTTGATTGCAGGGTTGTCTTTCAACATCGTAAGAAAGAAATCCAGACTGATGAAATTATTCATAAGAAATTCCTCCTCAGCTCCAGTACCTTTGATTTTGGTCCTCTATTGTGTGGCAAAAGTCGAGAGAAGTGAGTGCAGACATCTGTTGTCAGTATGAAGAGTTTCACTTCAGAGCGGGAAAGTAACCAGCAGTCCCTGAAATCAGCAGTCTCTGAAATCAACAGTCCTATGCATTAAGATAGAAGCTTAGTCCCCAAAGGGAAAATCATCCATATGTGTTTATTCTGCTGCTCAACTAGCCATTGAACAGGCTATTTTAATATGAGTTCCTGCATTTTAAGTGGTAGAGATGTAGGTATCTTCTGACTAAACCCTTCATTTAAATGTACAGGAATAAGTATAAATCAAAGATAACATAGAGCAACTCCCAATAATCCCCAGAAATGTCACTTAAACAGGTACTTAAAGAGGACCTTTCACATCCTCACAGATGTGCGGTATTACATACCACTAGAAAGCTGTTGGCTTTCCTGGTATGAGCCCCGGAGATATCGGTATTGTTACAGTCCTATGAAAAAGTTTGGGCACCCCTATTAATCTTAATCATTTTTAGTTCTAAATATTTTGGTGTTTGCAGCAGCCATTTCAGTTTGATATATCTAATATCTGATGGACACAGTAATATTTCAGGATTGAAATGAGGTTTATTGTACTTACAGAAAATGTGCAATATGCATTAAACAAAAAATTAACGGTGCAAAAGTATGGGCACCTCAACAGAAAAGTGACATTAATATTTAGTAGATCCTCCTTTTGCCTCTAGTCGCTTCCTGTAGCTTTTAATCAGTTCCTGGATCCTGGATGAAGGTATTTTGGACCATTTCTCTTTACAACACAATTCAAGTTCAGTTAAGTTTGATGGTGGCCGAGCATGGACAGCCCGCTCTCAAATGATCTGAAAACAAAGAATGTTCAACATAGTTGTTCAGGGGAAGGATACAAAAAGTTGTCTCAGAGATTTAACCTGTCAGTTTCCACTGTGAGGAACATAGTAAGGAAATGGAAGACCACAGGAACAGTTCTTGTTAAGCCCAGAAGTGGCAGGCCAAGAAAAATATCAGAAAGGCAGAGAAGAATAATGGTGAGAACAGTCAAGGACAATCCACAGACCACCTCCAAGGAGCTGCAGCATGATCTTGCTGCAGATGGTGTCACTATGCATCGGTCAACAATACGGTGCACTTTGCACAAGGAGAAGCTGTATGGGAGAGTGATGAGAAAGAAGCCGTTTCTGCAAGCACGCCACAAACAGAGTCGCCTGAGGTATGCAAAAGCACATTTGGACAAGCCAGCTTCATTTTGGAAGAAGGTCCTGTGGACTGATGAAACAAAGATTGAGTTGTTTGGTCATACAAAAAGGCGTTATGCATGGCGTCCAAAAAAACCAGCATTTCAAGAAAAACACTTGCTACCCACTGTAAAATTTGGTGGAGGTTCCATCATGCTTTGGGGCTGTGTGGCCAATGCCGGCAATGGGAATCTTGTTAAAGTTGAGGGTCGCATGGATTCCACTCAGTATCAGCAGATTCTTGAGAATAATGTTCAGGAATCAGTGACGAAGTTGAAGTTACACCGGGGATGGATATTTCAGCAAGACAATGATCCAAAACACCGCTCCAAATCCTCAGGCATTCATGCAGAGGAACAATTACAATGTTCTGGAATGGCCATCCCAGTCCCCAGACCTGAATATCATTGAACATCTGTGGGATGATTTGAGGGGGCTGTCCATGCTCGGCCACCATCAAACTTAACTGAACTTGAATTGTTTTGTAAAGAGGAATGGTCCAAAATACCTTCATCCAGGATCCAGGAACTGATTAAAAGCTGCAGGAAGTGACTAGAGGCAAAAGGAGGATCTACTAAATATTAATGTCACTTTTCTGTTGAGGTGCCCATACTTTTGCATCGGTCAAATTTTGGTTTAATGCATATTGCTCATTTTCTGTTAGTACAATAAACCTCATTTCAATCCTGAAATATTACTGTGTCCATCAGTTATTAGATATATCAAACTGAAATGGCTGCTGCAAACACCAAAATATTTAGAACTAAAAATTATTAAGATTAATAGGGGTGCCCAAACTTTTTCATAGGACTGTAATTTCTTGCACCAATATCTCTCCACTGTTAGAAGGGCCTTACAGCTCAGGATCATCACTGGGTTGTGAGGAATGTCCCTCCTGACTATACTTGTCCATAGGCTTGTACTGTCAGAGAGGAGGAATTCCTTAGAGCCCAATTATTATGCTGAGCTGTAAGACTCGCCCTTCTGACAGTGAGGAAGTATTTGTGCCGAAATTAACGACACCGATATCTCCAGCTCATACCGGGAAAGCGGAGAGTGAGTTGAATTCAGCACAAAATCAGCTTTCTAGCAGTATATAATACTGCACATCTACAAGGATGTGAAAGGTCCTTTCTAAAGAGGTTCTGTCACCGAGCCAAGTACAAAACGCTAAGTGACATATATCATTTTCATTTGATTACATTTTTTTTTTTTTAATCTGCCTCCCCCCTTCCCCCCATCTTCATTCAAAGTCACAGCCCCCTGGAAGGTTATATGTATAGGAGCAGCCTCTAAATGTATAGAGGAGATGTAACCTCTACTAATGATTCTGTCTATATGTTATTGCAAAAGTAACAAGGTGAATTGACAGGTCTCTGCTGATGCAGTCAAGGTAGTTATATAGGGTAAAACGTAACCTTTATTCAAAAAAGTGTAAAAAAAAAAAAAAGGGTGCATTAAAGGGGTTGTCCCATCACAAGGATCCTATCTATACTGCTTGTTAATGTGGATTTAAGACTTTTCCTAAATACACTGCTTCAGCAAAACTGCTTTGTTTGTCCACTATCTTACTTTATTCAATTCTTTGTGGCCACAGCCCTGACTTAGCTGCTCATGAGTCAAGTGATGTATCTGCTGCTCTCAGGGGGGAGGGAGGAGGGGCTAAGTGCAGAGAGTGAGCCTGTGTATCTAGCTATTCCTGTGTCTACACCACGTGACCTAGGTTCCTGTTAGTAGATAGGGGAGAGGAGCTGCTTTCATTTCTTCTGTTCTCCCAGTTATCAGGCTAGCTAATTCAATTGTGTTCATTATGGCAGAGACAGGCAGTCTCTGTATGTAACACAGAATGGAGTTGCTGCTGCCTGTACTTCATAGTCCAATATGGGTGGGCGGAGCTACACACTAATTTGGGGGCGGAGCTAAACGGCAGGTTGCATGTGAAACCCCGCCCACCAAATGATGCAAGAAACCAGGAAGAAAGAAGATTTTACAGGAGTAAAGACTGATGAGTATGTGAGGTGGGAATACCCCTTTAACTGTCTGATAATCCATTAGCTATATGTGTATGTAAACCCTCACATTTGTGATTCACTGAGAGTATACCAATAGAAGCCCCTCTGTTTGTAGTTTAATAACAGATACACTTTTTAAAGGGCTCAAAAAGAATTTAGATCTGCAGCAAACCAACTAAAAAGGGATGTCTAAGTTGGTCAGTCATATAGAAATTACTGACCAAGACCATAATAAATGTATGGAGTGCCATTTCCAACACCAAATATGACAATTAGAGTCAGGGATGAGTATAACAATTCATTCCCACTTATTCTATGCCCATGCTAAAAAGGCTGCAGAAAGTCAGCAGTTAACTAAAATATCTATGTATGGTCAAGAAAAAAAAATTGCTGACTGAGATCAAAGACATCCTACGTGAACAGCGCTAGACTAACTAAACTAGATATAGGAGCAGAAGTATATACTATATGCATCTTTATTTAAAACAGAGAAGTGCCCTAAAAAGGGCATACTACTGACCTCTAGTCTGGAGTCCAAGGGTGCATTCACCCTAAGTATACGCTGAGCTGATTCTGAACGTAAAACACGTTCAGAATCAGCGCGTACAAAGTGCTCCCCATTGAAATGAATGGACTGCTTTTTTCCCTATTGGTTTCAATGTGATACAGCTGTCAGTCAAAGACAAAGACACATCCATCAATGCAGCTATGAGGTATTGCAGATATTACTGTGCAATCTGCTTCCCCTTTACAGATATAAAGCTGGGCAATATCCAGAGAACATGGAAAAAGTGACGATCTCCAACGTGTCTCCCCTGGAATCTGAGGTCACATTCTGCTTCCAGTATGACATGAAAGCTGCAACCTTTATCCTGGACCCCCCAACCATGAGTCTGAAGCCCAAGGAAAAACAAGTAGGTTTTTAGGGACAGTATACACCCACATGCAACTAACAGCCCCCCCCCTTTCCAGAGAGTAATTTGATTTCTCACATGTCAGGAAAGGAAGACAATGTGATCTGTTATATCAGTGTTTGGATCTACTAAACTGACCATTCACGAATGACTATTATAGATTAGGAGTGGGCCTACTTGTGGTGTGTCAGTGATGTTATGTAGCCAGATTTCCGGAGGTGGATAGGATTGTCTATTTAATAGTCTCTAGGTTTTCTAACACTTTTGAGATTTCAGAAGCCATATAGTCATCCAGTGTTGTAATAAAGTTTATCATTACAGTACCCGTCAAAAGTTTGGACACACCTTTCGTCCCATGGTTTTTCTTGTTTATTTTTGTTTTCATCTTTGAAGACATAAAAACTATGAAGATACACATAATAAAGTAATAAACAAAAAAAGTGTTACACTAGGTTGACACTGGCATCGCTTCTCGGTTATTCGGGTCTCCTGATGGACCCAAACAACAGAGAGGCATACCACTAAAACAGCGATAACACAGAATTTGGTGGACCTCATTGACACTGGCTCCTAATGGAGACTCTATACAGAAAAGGACCTATCCAACCAACTTCTACAGAAGTATCAAATGGATAAAAGGATCCGCGCTTACCAACCGTAGTTCTTGTTTCATTCGTTTATTAAAGCCTCACACACAACTTCTTCAGGTGTACAAAGGACAGTATTGCATAGATACTGTGCTCTCAGTATCTATGCAATACTGTCCTTTGTACACCTGAAGAAGAAACCAGCTTCCGGTTTCAAAACGCGTTGTGTGTGAGGTTTTAATAAACAAATGAAACAAGAACTACGGTTGGTAAGCGCGGATCCTTTTATCCATTTGATACTTCTGTAGAAGTTGGTTGGATAGGTCCTTTTCTGTATAGTACCATGCATATGTGCTTTCACGGTTAAGATCTGCCAGCTACTAGCCATTTTGTCTGTGAAGTGATATTTGAGTGCTGTGATCATTTCACAGCGCTGAAAGGTGATTTATATGTTGAATAATACTTTGTGGAATCGCTTTAAAAGGGTAATGCACAAGCTGCCGCGCGGTGCTCTCTCTTGTGTTTTCTTCTAATGGAGACTCTGTCACAGATGGGAATGTACCCTGACAAAAAAACTGAATATGTTTTATATTTTAGATTCATCAAACTGGCCCCCTTTTGCTTTGTTGAGAGCTTTACACATTCCTGGCATTCTCTCAATCAGCTTCATGGGGTAGTCACCTGGAATGGTTTTCAATTAATAGGTATAACTTGTCTGGGGTTAATTTGTGGAATTCCTTGCTTTCCTAATGTGTTCGAGATCATCACTTGTGTTGTTCAAAGGTAGGATTGGTAGACAATTCCATCCACTGTTTAGCTATATTCAGCTACTGTTCTAATCCACATTATGACAAGAACGGCGGTCCATCATTACTTTAAGACATGAAGTCAGTCAGTCTGGTACATTTTAAGAACTTTGACGGTATCCTCAAATGCAGTAGTTAAAACCATTAAACCCTATAATGAAATTGGCTCTCATGAGTATGCAAAGCTGTCATCAATCTAAAATATAAATCATATTTATTGTTTACACTCCAAAGACATACTGATATGGAATTTAGACTGTGAGCCGTACTTGGGACAGTGAGTGATGACAATATCTGTAACATGCTCCGGAATATGTTGGCGTTATATACCGTAAACATTGATTCATCTGTCTGTTCTAACCTAGGAACTTTCCATATGGGCTTATCCTACCACTCCTGGGGTGTTTGAAGATAATATTGTGTGCTGCATTAAGGACAATCCTGAGCCAGTCATATTCCATGTGTGCTGCAGAGGTGTGCGCCCAGAACTTGAACTAGACCGCAAGCAGGTTCACTTTGAGAAAATACTGCTGCATCGGTGAGTAGATTCTTAAACTGTTAAAGGGGAGAAAGTGAAGCCAATAACTTATGCCCCTGCATGGCAGATCAAGTGGTGATTCCCACTGCTGTCTTTCAAGTTTATTTTTATGACTTCATCCAGAACTGTGACATGGAGAGGCATAGTAAGAGAATAAGCATTGATGTTGCAGTGTCTCCCAGGCTATTGATCTTCTATATGTTCACAGGAAGGACACCAAAACAGTGTTCCTCAGGAACAGCACCTTTTTACCAGCTGCCTGGAGGGTGACAGGTCTGGAGAACCTGGGCGATGATTTCTCTGTATCTCAGGACCAGGGTATTGTGGCACCTCGCTCAGAGTATGGCTTACAGCTTCACTTCAAGGCAGCCAAAGCCATCAACATCAAGAAGTTTATCCGTCTGGAGGTAATAGTGGTAGATAGCTGATATAGCTGTTTTGTTCAGGAGAGGCCATAAGTCATCTCGTGATCTGCTGTGTTTTTTGTAGGTTTCTGATGTTGAAAACATTCTGGGAATTGTCCAGCTTGAGAACATTCAAGTGTTTGCAGAGTCTTACGATGTGGCTCTAGATATCAGCTTCCCTAAAGGTAATTCTGTGCCCTAATGCCCTGATATTTTGATAGCACAATCACAAGATATGCATACTACTGAGGAAAGCTAGTAGTGGATGCTGTAAACACACCATTAAATCTGGGTGATGTCCCCACAGGCACAGATGGAGGCCTGGACTTTGGAGTGGTGAAGGTATTAGAAGAAACTAAACATACTCTTTCTTTGAAGAACAAGGGGAAGTATGAGATCGGCTTCAGGTAATTCAATGAAATGTGTGTACAGTGTTAACGTGTTGATAATAAAGGTCCATTACTACTCTGCTTACAGACTAACCCCCAGACCCTATCTGTGGGATTGACTGATGACTAGGTAATGATGAAACAGAGAGTTAGATACTGTATACTTAAAGGTAAGATGCAAAATAATACATTGAGAGAAAAAATCCTTATAAGGTTATGTTCACATCAGTACTGGAGTCTCCAGCACAGAGTCCAGCAGAAATCCTAGATAAAACAGTACCACAAGACCAGCTTTTTTCATCCCGTGAAAAATATTGGACACCCAACGGACCCCATCACAGAAATACCGCTTTCCTCACGTGCCACAATCCCCATTTGTACACATATGAGTCTGATGAGGGTCTAAGGACTGAAACGTCACTCAGTATCTACTACCTGCACTACTTGGAACTTTTTGTGGATACTCACCGTTTGATTGTTTTACTACATGCCTGAATGGTGAATAATGTAGTAATATCACAGCACTCATATAGGTTGCTTAAAGGGGTTTTCCGGGCAAAAAAAACTTCTTATTTTTTTTTTTTTTTTTTTTTAAAGGTCTGTTAGTGTTATTAATGGGTTAAAAGTGCATCCATATAGTTTTAGCAGTGTTTTTTTTTTTTTACATAGAATTATGTGATCTTCCACCAATATTTATAACAAGAAAGATAAGGCATAATATTCAAATGCAGAGGATAATAGCGATATTTCGGCTGTAAATACAAGCAAAATCTCAAGCAAAATCTGCTTTAGAGAGCCAGTGAGCTTGGGTGGAGATCCTGGCTGGAGGAGCATGTCCTCCTGTTGTAAGAATTTTGGCTTACAACCGGTGAATAAAACACTGAAGTTATTCTAATCTACAAGAGTGCAAAGTCTCTTCTTTGCTGTAAATGCTACATTATTCCAGCTCTCTGACCTATATCTCCCCATTTTCCTCTCAACAGTTTCTCCTTGGAAGCCCCTGCTCCAGGAATGCCTGACCTAAACTCCATCTTCTCCATCCTGCCACAGAAAGGGACCTTGAGCCCAAACGAGCGAGCCAGCCAAGTGCAGATTGTGTTCCAGGCCAAGAAGGAAGTGCAGATTATGGATAAACCGATCCTGAAATGTCAGGTATTCCACAGAGAATGTGAATGTTGTAGAGATGTTGGGGACTTCATATACACACACTTTCTGTTCATACTCAGTACACATTGTCTCACTACACACACAGTGGTGAAGTCTTTACTCTTTCTTGTATAGTGCCAACATATTCTGCAGCACTTTACAAATTATGTCCTTCACTGTCCCATAAAGGGCTTTAAATCTAAATTCAATATGTCTTTGGAGTGTAAGAGGAAACCCAAACACGAAGAACAGACAAACTTCTTGCAGATTCTCTCTCTAAACAATTATTTTCTATGCCTAAAACTCTGTCAAGTGGATGAACTTAATATACACATTACTGATGTTATATCTCTGACTTTCCGCAGGTTATTGAACCCAACCTGTCAGATGTTGGTGAGACAATAGCGAGTATCCCAATCCGTGTGTCTGTCTCTTCAGCGTTCGCCAAATACCACCTCTCGCCATCCTCAGACATTAACTTTGGAGCCATGGTGATGGGCAGTCGCAAGTTATGTTCATTTATTTTGGACAACTGTGGTTTGCTTGAATTTCGATTTAGCATCAGCAAGATGATCCGTGAGGTCATGATTCAGCCAGCCAAGAAGGGGTAAGGAGAACTCTTATGATTATGTCATCGTCATTCTCTGTACATAGATCTATCTCTGCTAATACACAGTGATGAGTTATTGTAGACAATTGTGAAGTCTGGCTGATCTGTCACCTCCTTACCATCATTCCATGAATCTATCAGCTCCTTTATGTTTCACAGGCCTGCTTATGGATCAAAGAGAGCTCGTTCCCGGGAGGGTTCTGGATCCAGTAGATCAGTTGCTGTGGGCAAAACAAAGCGTGCTGATTCCCAGCTGAAAGACATCAGCAATTCTGGGCAGGTATGTTGGTCCCTACATTGTCAGCTGAAATATTATTAGGGACATGGTTTAGTGTCTTAAATCTACAAATACAATGTTGAGAGCAGGTAATTCGCTCCAGTGACTGTGAAGATTGCAATTATCTGGAGTGGGAAAGTGGGAAACCATGGGGTCGTCACATATGGCTATGTACACATTTATACTCACAATAATTCTTCGGACTTCAAATGTGTAATATGTCATTTTCCATCAGTCTGTATATGATCAGGTAAAATTTTTCATAGGCTCGTCTTACACTGGGCATGTTTACGGTGTCACCTGGCTTTGGGACGATTCCTCCTGGGGGTCAGCAGATCATCAATGTGGAGTGTTTAGCTGACCAGCTGGGGAAAAGTGAGGAATTCCTGGCTCTTGATATTTCTGATCGAAACCCAGACGACCTACCTAATGGGATTCCTTTGCGTCTCCTGAGTGAAGTGTGCACTCCAGGTAAAGCTCAACCAGGGCCTCTGTTCATGCATAACTCACTGGAACCATACACACATATGCAGATAGTTTTCTTTGTCTCTGTGTCTAGGATTTGTCACGGACGATATTGCCAGTATATTTGAAGAACATCGAATTTTAGGGGATGTTAGAATCCTGCATTGTCTTCCACCTCTTCAGTCTGGTGGGATTTACCTGCAAGACGAGAACCGATTCTTATTCTGGAATGTGCTGGTGGGGCAAACATTCACTGCTCGCTTCAAGATTATCAACTCTGGGAAGGTTCCCTGTGATGTGGCTCTGACTGTAAAACCTCTGTCTGCTAAGGTAAAAGTATCATTGAAGCAACTATAGGGTTTAACTATGCGTATGACCTAGGGTTTAGGGAATTGACCAGTTACAGCAGACCCTTATAGTCCCATACTGCTGCCTATTGGGTTTCAGAAGATTACATATGATCTACTATACACTCACCGGCCACTTTATTAGGTACACCATGCTAGTAACGGGTTGGACCCCCTTTTGCCTCAATTCTTCGTGGCATAGATTCAACAAGGTGCTGGAAGCATTCCTCAGAGATTTTGGTCCATATTGACATGATGGCATCACACAGTTGCCGCAGATTTGTCGGCTGCACATCCATGATGCGAATCTCCCGTTCCACCACATCCCAAAGATGCTCTATTGGATTGAGATCTGGTAACTGTGGAGGCCATTGGAGTACAGTGAACTCATTGTCATGTTCAAGAAACCAGTCTGAGATGATTCCAGCTTTATGACATGGCGCATTATCCTGCTGAAAGTAGCCATCAGATGTTGGGTACATTGTGGTCATAAAGGGATGGACATGGTCAGCAACAATACTCAGGTAGGCTTTGGCGTTGCAACGATGCTCAATTGGTACCAAGGGGCCCAAAGAGTGCCAAGAAAATATTCCCCACACCATGACACCACCACCACCAGCCTGAACCGTTGATACAAGGCAGGATGGATCCATGCTTTCATGTTGTTGACGCCAAATTCTGACCCTACCATCCGAATGTCGCAGCAGAAATCGAGACTCATCAGACCAGGCAACGTTTTTCCAATCTTCAATTGTCCAATTTCGATGAGCTTGTGAAAATTGTAGCCTCAGTTTCCTGTTCTTAGCTGAAAGGAGTGGCACCCAGTGTGGTCTTCTGCTGCTGTAGCCCATCTGCCTCAAAGTTCGACGTACTGTGCGTTCAGAGATGCTCTTCTGGCTACCTTGGTTGTAACGGATGGCTATTTGAGTCACTGTTGCCTTTCTATCAGCTCGAACCAGTCTGGCCATTCTCCTTTGACCTCTGGCATCAACAACGCATTTCCGCCCACAGAACTGCCGCTCACTGAATGTTTTTTCTTTTTCGGACCATTCTCTGTAAACCCTAGAGATGGAAGCAAATTTGAAGAAAATCCAGCACTGCAGTCAGGTATCCGTATAAAATAAAACTTAACTTTTATTGACTTGTAGTTGCTACATTAAAAAACCTGTGTGCAGCAATAGGAGTAGCAGAAGCCTACGCGTTTCGGGATAGACCCTTACTCATGGCATACAGAGCTGTAATATGCTGCAATCTTATATAAAAATAAAAGAGACACACATAAAATCCAGGCCCCTCCCATCTGCACATAGGCAGGAAGTTAATTAATTAAGCAACATTTGTGATACATGCGATAAGTTGCAAGTGAAGCAGGAAAGAAAGCAGGCAAAGTCGGCTGATTATAGTCAAAATAGTTCAAACAGGTTAAGGTAAATAAATAAATAAATCATAATTTGTAGTGACATAAATAAAACGTGACATGACCAAGAGATGTAACATCTTCAGTACATAGTTGTGGCACCATACTGAAGAAACATAATGACAACATCCCTTTCTATGGTGCATAATGCACCAGGAGGATAGAGTACGTATTATACTGGGAAAAAAAAACAAAACACTGAGCTGAACACCGTACTGGAACATGAAAGTGTGATTTGTGTATGATGCTCCAAGAGGATAAGATAAGTATAACTACATTAAGAATTGCATGTGTATCATACTGGAAAGAAAAAGGAGAGGGAAAAAAAAAAAAAAAAAAAGGAAAAAATGAAATAAAAAAAAATAGGGATTTTTTTTTTCTTGAATAAAAAAAAAAAAAAATTTTTGAGAAAAAAATAAATAAAATTTATAGAAAAATAATAAATATTTGAAATGTATAATTGATGCATAAAGACTATAGGAATATAGGATGAATTGTTGCAGTTAGTACAATTAATAAATAAAAGCTAAGTCAGTACGGAAGTTCATTCCGTGGGGGAATCTAGTTTTGAGCATGAAAATCCAATTGGTTACCTCTATGTACGGGAACCAATAATACCTATATTCCATGGCCTCCCGAAGATACATAAAGACACCCTCCCTCCTCCCCTGAGACCAATAATCTCAGGGATTGGCTCGCTCAATGAACGAACATGCATGTGGGTTGACACTATACTACAACCTCTAGTCACACGAGTCCCAGGGTACATAAAGGACACCAAAGATCTTTTGGTGTCCTAGAAATTAAGTGTTAACAAGCAGTTGGACAGGTGTATCTAATAAAGTGGCCGGTGAGTGTAGGTATATTAGCTTATAATGCAATGATTTAAAAGAAACTGTCTGCTCTCCTGTGTGGTGTAGTATAGAGGATCTATCAGCTGTTTTACATGGTTTAGTATAGAGGATCTATCAGCTCTTTTACGTGGTGTAGTATAGAGGATCTATCAGCTCTTTTATGTGGTGTAGTATAGAGGATCTATCAGCTCCCATGTCCGGTGTAATAAAGAGTAACTCTCAGCTCTCATGTAAGGTGTAATATAGAGGATCTATCAGCTCTCCTGTGTGGTGTAGTATAGAGGATCTATCAGCTCTTTTATGTGGTGTAGTATAGAGGATCTTTAAGCTCCCATGTCCAGTGTAATAAAGAGTAACTCTCTGCTCTCCTGTAAGGTGTAGTATAGAGGATCTATCAGCTCTACTGTGTGGTGTAATATAAAGGTTCTATCAGTTCTCCTGTGTGGTGTAGTATAGAGGATCTGTCAGTTCTCCTGTGTGGTGTAGTATAGAGGATCTCTCAGTTCTCCTGTGTGGTGTAGTATAGAGGATCTCTCAGCTCTCCTGTGTGGTGTAGTATAGAGGATCTCTCAGCTCTCCTGTGTGGTGTAGTATAGAGGATCTCTCAGCTCTCCTGTGTGGTGTAGTATAGAGGATCTCTCAGCTCTCCTGTGTGGTGTAGTATAGAGGATCTCTCAGCTCTCCTGTGTGGTGTAGTATAGAGGATCTGTCAGCTCTCCTGTGTGGTGTAGTATAGAGGATCTGTCAGTTCTCCTGTGTGGTGTAGTATAGAGGATCTGTCAGTTCTCCTGTGTGGTGTAGTATAGAGGATCTGTCAGTTCTCCTGTGTGGTGTAGTATAGAGGATCTGTCAGCTCTCCTGTGTGGTGTAGTATAGAGGATCTGTCAGTTCTCCTGTGTGGTGTAGTATAGAGGATCTGTCAGTTCTCCTGTGTGATGTAGTATAGAGGATCTGTCAGTTCTCCTGTGTGGTGTAGTATAGAGGATCTGTCAGCTCTCCTGTGTGGTGTAGTATAGAGGATCTGTCAGTTCTCCTGTGTGGTGTAGTATAGAGGATCTGTCAGCTCTCCTGTGTGGTGTAGTATAGAGGATCTGTCAGTTCTCCTGTGTGGTGTAGTATAGAGGATCTGTCAGTTCTCCTGTGTGGTGTAGTATAGAGGATCTGTCAGTTCTCCTGTGTGGTGTAGTATAGAGGATCTGTCAGTTCTCCTGTGTGATGTAGTATAGAGGATCTGTCAGTTCTCCTGTGTGGTGTAGTATAGAGGATCTGTCAGTTCTCCTGTGTGGTGTAGTATAGAGGATCTGTCAGCTCTCTTGTGTAGTTTAGTATAGAAGATCTGTCAGTTCTCCTGTGTGGTGTAGTATAGAGGATCTTTGAGCTCTCCTTTGTAGTGTAGTATAGAGTATCTGTCAGTTCTCCTGTGTGGTGTAATATAGAGGATCTTTGAGCTCTCCTTTGTAGTGTAGTATAGAGGATCTGTCAGCTCTCCTGTGTGATGTAGTATAGAGGATCTGTCAGTTCTCCTGTGTGGTGTAGTATAGAGGATCTGTCAGCTCTCCTGTGTGGGGTAGTATAGAGGATCTGTCAGCTCTCCTGTGTGATGTAGTATAGAGGATCTGTCAGTTCTCCTGTGTGGTGTAGTATAGAGGATCTGTCAGCTCTCCTGTGTGGAGTAGTATAGAGGATCTGTCAGCTCTCCTGTGTGGTGTAGTATAGAGGATCTGTCAGTTCTCCTGTGTGATGTAGTATAGAGGATCTGTCAGTTCTCCTGTGTGGTGTAGTATAGAGGATCTGTCAGTTCTCCTGTGTGGTGTAGTATAGAGGATCTGTCAGTTCTCCTGTGTGGTGTAGTATAGAGGATCTGTCAGTTCTCCTGTGTGGTGTAGTATAGAGGATCTCTCAGCTCTCCTGTGTGGTGTAGTATAGAGGATCTCTCAGCTCTCCTGTGTGGTGTAGTATAGAGGATCTGTCAGTTCTCCTGTGTGATGTAGTATAGAGGATCTGTCAGTTCTCCTGTGTGGTGTAGTATAGAGGATCTGTCAGTTCTCCTGTGTGGTGTAGTATAGAGGATCTGTCAGTTCTCCTGTGTGGTGTAGTATAGAGGATCTGTCAGTTCTCCTGTGTGGTGTAGTATAGAGGATCTGTCAGTTCTCCTGTGTGGTGTAGTATAGAGGATCTGTCAGCTCTCCTTTGTGGTGTAGTATAGAGGATCTGTCAGCTCTCCTGTGTGATGTAATATAGAGGATCTGTCAGCTCTCCTGTGTGGTGTAGTATAGAGGATCTGTCAGCTCTCCTGTGTGGTGTAGTATAGAGGATCTGTCAGCTCTCTTGTGTGATGTAGTATAGAGGATCTGTCAGTTCTCCTGTGTGGTGTAGTATAGAGGATCTGTCAGCTCTCCTGTGTGGTGTAGTATAGAGGATCTGTCAGTTCTCTTGTGTGATGTAGTATAGAGGATCTGTCAGTTCTCCTGTGTGGTGTAATATAGAGGATCTGTCAGCTCTCCTGTGTGGTGTA
The DNA here is from genome assembly GCF_031893055.1 of Leptodactylus fuscus. Classification (NCBI taxonomy): domain Eukaryota; kingdom Metazoa; phylum Chordata; class Amphibia; order Anura; family Leptodactylidae; genus Leptodactylus; species Leptodactylus fuscus. The sequence continues at coordinate 77,762,090 of NC_134271.1, read as the reverse complement.
GTATAGAGGATCTGTCAGTTCTCCTGTGTGATGTAGTATAGAGGATCTGTCAGTTCTCTTGTGTGATGTAGTATAGAGGATCTGTCAGTTCTCCTGTGTGGTGTAGTATAGAGGATCTGTCAGCTCTCCTGTGTGGTTTAGTATAGAGGATCTTTGAGCTCTCCTTTGTAGTGTAGTATAGAGGATCTTTGAGCTCTCCTTTGTAGTGTAGTATAGAGTATCTGTCAGTTCTCCTGTGTGGTGTAGTATAGAGGATCTGTCAGTTCTCCTGTGTGGTGTAGTATAGAGGATCTGTCAGCTCTCTTGTGTGGTTTAGTATAGAGTATCTGTCAGTTCTCCTGTGTGGTGTAGTATAGAGGTCTTGTCAGCTCCTTCAGCTTTTCTGCTTAGTATGGAGGATCTGTGATCTCTCCTGCATAATGTAGTATAAAGGACTTATTGGATCTGTCAGTTCTCTTGTGTGGTGTAGTATAGAGGATCTGTCAGCTCTCCTGTGTGGTGTAGTATAGAGGATCTGTCAGCTCTCTTGTGTGGTTTAGTATAGAGGATCTTTGAGCTCTCCTGTGTGGTGTAGTATAGAGGATCTGTCAGTTCTCCTGTGTGATGTAGTATAGAGGATCTGTCAGTTCTCCTGTGTGGTGTAGTATAGAGGATCTGTCAGCTCTCCTGTGTGGTGTAGTATAGAGGATCTGTCAGCTCTCTTGTGTGGTTTAGTATAGAGGATCTTTGAGCTCTCCTTTGTAGTGTAGTATAGAGTATCTGTCAGTTCTCCTGTGTGGTGTAGTTTAAAGGACCTGTTGGCTCTCCTGAGTTGGTGTAGTGTCATCTCTGCTATGCAATGCAGTATAACAGATATCAACTGATATTCTTATTATAGGTTAATACTGAACTCCACAACTAACTTTTATTTTTCTAGTCTGTGGCAAGAATCACTGACATCTTTGAAGTCCGGCCTCCACGAATGAGTATACCAAGCCATAGTCACAGCTATGCCAGTGTCTCCTTCACCCCACAGAGTATGCAGAGCTACCAATGTTCATTTGAGGCGACTGTTGAGGGGTTTGCAAGGTACATGTTTTGCTTTAATGCAGATTTGGACTTTAAAGTGTATCTAAACTTTTAAACAATGTTTGAATTTCTGGGAGGATTTGTGTCACGGATAAAGGTTGCAGTTGTACCTGTACTATTTCCAGAGATATCACTGGTTGAAAATACCTTCAAGATTAAGATATTTATATGCAGCTCCTCTTTTATATGACACCAGTAGCAAGTTTCTATGTTATATAGTGCCCAAGATTGGAAGATTATGAAGATAATCTGTTTTCCCTTAGCCCAAACAGCAGCACAAGATGGGGTATTCTTGCCCCTGTGTGCAGTTAGGACAGGTGGAATCTTTAATTAACTAACAGCTTTTCCCCTATAAGAGGCCTAGAGACCTCCTCCCCCCTGTGTTAGTCCAAAAGTATACAAATATACAATAACCCAACCTTACAATAATTAATGGGAGGGAGCCTTGTGCTGCTTTTTGGGCTAAAGGAAAACAGATAATCTTCATAATCTTCCATTCCCCCTACGCCCAACAGCAGCACAAGATGGGGCTTTAGCAAGTATCACGTCTATTAGGGTGGGTGGGTGGTCTTGGCAGGCCGATGCCAAGACAGACTGCCCAAAGGCTACAGAGTCCGCAGAGCGCCAATCTAACCTATAGTGTTTGGCAAAGGTCAGCTGCGAACTCCAGGAGGCAGCGGCATATATCTGTTGCAAGGAAAGTGAACATCTTTCTGCCCAGGAAGTCGCCACTGCTCTGGTGGTGTGGGCATGGACGAACTCCGGCACAGGCAGGTCCTGAGCATGAAGGGAGCAGATGATGGCTTCCCTTCATAAATCCATGTGGTTGGTGACAAGGAGCAGGCTGTAATGTGTTCACTTTGCTTAGTGCAAACACTGACAGCCTGGTGTGTGGCCAGAGCCGCTATGTGGCATCACTCTTAAAGGACAATTATTGAGCGGGAGCATTAACAGGAGCACTTGTTCCCAATAATTGCCCTGAATATTGGGCAGGGTAATAGGACCTTAAAGTGGTTATATCTGGGCAAAGTTTGCAATGCAAAACATAAAGCTGGTAGCTATTAGAGATGAGCGAACACTGTTCGGATCAGCTGATCCGAACAGCACGCTCCCATAGAAAAGAATGGAAGCACCTGGCACGCAGACTTTGCCGGCGGCCGGCCGCTTAACCCCCTGCGTGCCGGCCGCTTCCATTCATTTCTATGGGAGCGTGCTGTGAGCGTGCTGTTCGGAACGGCTGTTCCGAACAGTGTTCGCTCATTTCTAGTAGCTACAGGTATGTGTGAGGGGTTTTGATGTGAGTAGTATGTTGCCTCATTGCCTTTAGTTAACACTTTTTCTCTGCTGTTGTTCTTCTTAGTGCGCTTTCTAAATCCCGGAATTTGACCTTTGACATCAGTGGAGAGGGCAACCTTCCCCGTATTACCATCCTGCGGCCAGCATTGCGCAACAAACGTGGAAACCCAGTTCTGCTTTTCCAACGACTTCTGATTGGCCAGAGCCAACAATTGCCTCTTGTCTTAAAAAACGAAGGCTCTGTCCCTGCAAAGGTAGGCAGGTGGCAGCATATCATGTCATCTTCCCATTTATATTCTGTTTCAGTCTCCTCTATGTTATAGTAGCATGTACTGGATGAGTATGTGCTTCTGGGCCCAGTGTATAATAACTCAGCATTGTATTGTCATATTGCCTATATTAATTACTTGCTTCTTCACCTAGCTGAATATTGATTTGCCAGAAGATGGATTAACATTTTGTTTAAAGCCAAAACCGAACACTAAATGCATCTATCCTGCCTGGACGGAAACAGGACATCTAGAGACATTGGAAACAGGTATTTGCACACGGTTACAGTTGAAGAACAGGTGTATACTACTAAATGCACCTCTTAGTGTATCTGACACTCTGTTTATAACTGGTCTAGTAAACACTTTAGAAATCGTGGATTCATCTTGTCTTTCCACCTGTCTAATAGGGCACCATGCTCACACTGCCTCTCTAATCTTACATCCTGGAGAGACTGGCGAGTTCGTAGTCGTGTTCTGTCCTCATGAGCCTCAGCGCTATGAGGGTGCTCTGTTCCTGTCAGTGCTGGATAATCAGTATGAAAAAAGCTGTGTGCAACTTGTGGGTGAAGGTTATAAGGAAGACTTAACCCTAGATAACATCCATAGTCCTGGTGAGCTAGTTACCCTGGAAGGGCAGCTGGAAGACGATGTGGTGGAAGGTGAGGATGTGATCGTATGGAAAATTGCTGCTAGCTCATACTTTGCTTGCACCTCTTCATGTGTAATCTCTTATTCCTTACAGCTGCCCGTACTGAGCACATAGTCTTTGGTGATTGTTACATAGGACATCAATACCATGTAACTTTTACCATGACAAACCGCAGCCAAACAGATGCCATGAAGTTTGAGTGGCTATTAGATACGCCTCTCGAGTTCTCCCCTAAGGTAGGTCACATGACTGTATTCCATATCCCACTGCAGCTCTAAGGTTAAATCTAATTGTCAATCCTGCCAACAGGTAGGACACATTCACGCTGGGTGTTCCAAAGATGTCACTGTCACCCTAATGTCAAATGTGGCTGTGACATTAAAAAAGTCTCCGGTAAAATGTAAGGTGACCCGAATCTCTTTCCCGTGTCCCCTCGATCAAGTGGCTGACTGGGATGACAGAATGAGGACAGTGATCTGGGTGGACAGTAGTAAAGGAGCAACTGGCAAGCATCCAAAGAAGAAGGTAAGGTGGACCCCGAAACTTCACATGAATCTTTACTTATATTTGACTGATCTATTCACTTACTAAAGGAAACGCACACGACTAGAAATCCAGTTCACACAACTGCAGTATTTCTTCATGATATGATGTCTGTTTGCAGGTAATTGAGACTGATCCAGAACCCGCTTACATGGTTCTCAATGAGGAGGTCCGAGAACTGGAGCTGCTGGTTACTGGTACTGTGGATTATGCCCGCTATGTAGCCAAGTGTGAAGCTGTGCACTTCAAAGACACACTACTGTATCAGACACGTGTGTACAAGTAAGTGGGATTGAGGGAAATGGCAAAAGGGTAGTGTCACACCGTGTCCATTAGCTTATAGACGCCACTCCATTTCTGCAGGTTTCTCATGCAGAATACTGGAACAGTCCAGCTGCAGTTCTTCTGGCAGGTCCAAGCAGAGGGTCAGAGAAAACAAGGACAGGATGACACAGGCGGTAGGTGCAAGTCTTTGGTAAGTTAGTGGCTTTACTCCTCTTAACGGGAACCTGTCAGGGTGATTTAGGTTCTTATGGATTAGTGTTTTAGTGTTCTAAATTGCCTTGTTATAATGCCAGAGATGTACACCCAAGTTTCACTGTGGATGTGCACTGAAACCCAGGCCCAGGTAGTCCTTTTGCTTCATGGAAGCACTGTGTAGATGCAGGCAGTACAGCGGATAGGTGAGTGTACAATTTTTTTTTAATGCAGTCATTAATTGTGTTATAACAGGGAAATTTGGAATAGTAAACTCCCAGTCTGTAAGGACCTTTGGGTGGCTTAGTGTCCCAAATTGCCCTGACAAATTCCCTTTAAGCTGGACATACACATAACGGAACCTAGTATTGATCATGCATCCTTGAAAACGGTTAAATTACAAAATAAACTCTGATTTTTCTTAATTCAGACGTGCATTGAATATTAAGAAAACATCAGGCTACAGGTTCAGTTTCGCTCAGGGATCCCAGAGTCTGTATGTTTCCAAATGCCTATTATCTTGTAAAATTACACCGGTAGACCTCATATGGTATTGCTTTACATTATTAACAGAGCCCCTTGGCACTTCACGTAGCTCTTCCATCAACAGCCGTCCATCCAGTGCCCTAGAAAGTTTATCCTCGCTGCAGCCTGTACTTGCAGAGGCCTCTTCGTTCAGTGTGCAGCCAAACAGTGGCATCATCCCAGCTGGGGAAAAGCAAGAGTTCCTTATCAAGTTTTCACCTACACAAGTTGGAGAGTTTGAAGGGTGTCTGAACTGCAGGTAAGATAGCAACTGATGATGGATATATGTGTGAATCTAAACTCCATGAGCTCTGTTTCATGAATATAAATGTATGAACTCCAGCTGCATTATCTGGCACCATATCACACTGTTAAATTTACCATGTGTCCTTCCTGCAGTGACACATACTGTATACATATTGTTGATAGCAGAAAAGCCACAAGTAAACCCTAGCCGTTTTAGTTTCAAAGGTATTTATTAAATTATAATATAGAAAACATAGTAAACAGTATATCAAACAAAATCAGTCATTATTTGACAAAAAGTGTATAACACCTATCAAGGACAGCAGCACATATCAAATGGTAGCGTACATAGAAACATGGGGTAAACAAGATAAAAGCTGAAAACATAAAAAACAACCTGGGTCAGGGGAGGAGAGTAGCGCTACAATGAGCAAAGGTAATAAACAGTGACATCCAAGGACCCAACAAAGAGGAGAAATGAGGGGGAGTAAGGACTCAATCCAGACACTGGACTAATGCTGGAGACAATATGGAAGACCTGGGATGCGAGACCTGTTGACCTAAGGAGCCCAAAACTTGTCAAAGGTCGGGCTGGTATCAGAGATAATGGAATTAATCTTCTCATGAAGCATAATGGTATCAACCCGTCGCATGACCTCAGCCACTGAGAGAAATGTTTCTGGGCGATTAATAAAATATACTGGAGTAGTTTAAATTGTGTATATTGCAAATTAGAGGGCTTGAGGTTGAGAAGAAATGTAGGAGCCTGAAGTGGGAAAGATTGTCCAAAAAGCTGTTGCGTGATCCTGTGGATAGCCAGCCAATGGCGTCGGGCATGAGGGCAAGACCACCACACGGAGGACAGTGCCTGCCTAAGGCATTACAATCCCTAAAACAAAGTGGTGACACAGTAGGGAAAAATTGATGGATTCAAATATGTCCTAAGAAAGACTTTTAAAGAGGACTCCATGAGGGTGACCTGCCAGCTACTCTTGCTAATTGATGTACAACAGTCAGTCCATTCGGCTGAGGTCAGGGTAGTGTCAAGGTCTCGCTTCCAGGCCAACCCTAGCTGTCTTGATGGATATTGGCTCTTCAAAATATTTTTAACAAAACCTCTTGTGGTTTTCCTATGACCTAATGAAATAACTTGTTGCAGCGATCACACAGTAACATGTCATGTAATGTTTTCTGACTGACAGGATTCCCAACATGTCCCCTGGGGATCAGGAGCCAATGCTGCCTGTGACAGGACGTAGTCTTCTGCCTTACTGTCACTTCCAGTTGGAGGATTCAGACTACATTAGCAGTGGGAGACGCAACCCAGAGCTTTGTGGACCCCGTGGGGCCCCCTCAGGAACAACCTTGGAACCTAACACTCGGGTTGTTGAGTTCACATCTGTGGGTGTGAGAACCAAGAATAGCAGGTAAACCAGAACCTGGTCCAAGGCTGGAGTGATAGTTTGGACCTTCTTTCAATACTTTAGGATTTCAGGTGACTGTTACAATAAACTGTTTCCGTTGTCATAATTTTGCTTTGTAGGACTTTCAGCATTGTAAATCCTACTAGCAGTCTATACTCCTTCCTATGGACTTGTGAGGATCCCCCAAATCTTCAGAATCCTCCAGCCTTCCGCTGCTTGAATGAACAAGGAGTGATCCAAGCTGGAAAGAAAATTGAGGTATGATCTTTGTTAGTAAACTCCAGAAGTATGTGACAATAAAGAAGTACTTACTAGACCTTTTCTTTTTATGGGGACACTGTACTAAAACATTGGGACTGCTCATTGTTGCTGATGAATCATTTATTCTCTGCCTCTGACAGATCACATTTGAGTTCATCCCTCAAGTGCTGGATATCACAGAATCTTTTTGGAAATTCTTGATTCCAGAGCAGAACATCTCTGTTTCATTCCTGCTTGTTGGTAAAGCTGTGGAACCCTCGGTCTCTTTAGACAGGTCGCATCTGAACTTCCGCTCTCTGCTGATAGGTAAGTATGTATGTGAGTATATAAGTGTGTACTTCCTGCATGTGACTGGGGGTTTAGACAGTATCATCACTCATGTCTGCTAGTTCAGAAGGGACTGTGGCCCTCAATCTTTGCTACATATGTGTGTTGTCTTATGTTGTATACAGGACAGGAAGTGCGGGAATCCATCTACCTAATAAACAGTGAGATGAAATCATTCAGCTTTGCTATCCGTGACAGTTCTCGGTTTTCGGAGGGCTGCAGCCATTCCTTGACAGTAAGACCTATGGAAGGAACAATCCCTCCTCAGAGCAGGTAATATACATACTTCTTATGGTTACTGCTCTGCACATTATTCACATTCATTCTCTATATCTACTGATAAGTATTTTTTTACGAGTACTTTTGCAACTGCCTCAAGCCCTTATTCTTAATTTTTCTTTGTCCAGAGTACCCATCTCTGTTTCTTTCACGCCATCCACAGTTGGTGAGGTCAATTTCAACCTAGTTTGTGATGTGAAAACCAAAACTGAGCCCCTCTACCTGAATGTAAAGGCTGATGGCCACTCCACCCAAGTGTCTGTGCAGTGCCAAGACAACACGGGCACAGTCACCGCCCTGTCTGCTCAGGAACCCAAAGAGATTGATCTTGGGCAGGTGAGTTCCTGACTGTTAGTAGGGTTCTGTTCATGTCCTGCAGATAGAGCAAACTGTCTCTTTTTTTTCTTGATAGGTGGATATTAATGACAGCTCCACTTTCCACTTCAACATCACAAATAATGGAGAATTCCCCTTTAGTTATTTTTGTGCTCTAACCATCCCTCGAGGGCTGCAAGAATTTCTGAACATCTCACCCAGTAGCGGACATGTAGCCCCTGGGCAACAAACTCAGATGTCTCTCACCTTCTATCCAACCAAAAAATGTACAATAAGAGATGCTGTGCTGACTATAAAAGTTAGTAACATTAGTTATATCCAACAAATGAAGCCTGTGTATAGTCAGTCACTATGGTAATTTTTTGTAATCTTATTCTGTCAGATAGAAAATGGGCCAGAGCTAACATGTCCTCTTCGTGGTAGTGCCATCCAGCCAGGAATCCACTTCTCTTTCAAAGAACATAACTTTGGCCACTGCTTTATCTACCATGCTGGGGTGCAGCCTGTCTCGGAAACCCTGATTATCACAAATAAGGATAGCAGGCCAGTTAGGTAAGCAGACACCAAAATAATGAACACCCCAATAGTAATAGTGTTTCTGCTTGTACTGATGATCGCAGTACTGATCATATGTATGGATTCTTCCCATGTAGCATTGATTGCCTGTTCAATAATACAGCTCACATGGAGCTCCAGTTCTGTTCAGATGTCCTCTCCCCTGGAAACAAGATGGAGGTCCCAATCATGTTCTATCCCCGAGCAGCAGTCTTGTACAAAGAAACTGTTGTCTTTCTGATGAATGGTCATTCCAAGCAACTTGTTCAACTTCAGGGTCACGGGATTGAGATGAAGGTCGGAAATGTGTAAATTAAAAAATGTAAATGATAAAAGCTGACACAGATTCCAATGCGCAGTATGTGAATGATGTACAATGTGTCTTGATCTGTCAGTGATGGCCTCATAAACATAATTTACTCATAGGAGATGTCTGGTATTTTACAGGTTGAAGTCGCTGAACCCAGATATAAAGTTGTAAATTTTGGAGCTGTTAACATCGGTCAGACTGTGAAAAGGGTCATCCCCATTGTGAATAAGAGCCTTGCCCCTGTAACATGCACCCTACACGTGAGCCCGAGTATCCCTGCATTGCAAGATCCCAAGGTATGGTTGCCACTGCCTGTAAACCTGTGTATGGTATTCTTCCCCTTACATAAATATATGGAGCAGTGCTACAGCCACACAGGAAACATTGTAGGATAGAGGCCAAATAAAAAGCTGATGCAAAGGTGTGAAGAAACAATATATTATGTTTCTAGGGGATGCAGATCCATTCTAAGCAAGCTCTGATAAACGGAGAACATTGGGGCAAAGGAGTGTGCACATTTGCTTGGGGAGTGTATTATATTTATTTTCATACCCCATAAACAGGGCTGCTTTAACCATAGGGTAAAAGGTGCATCCACACCAGACCCTATGGTAGTGGAGGCCCCTCAGCCAACCCAGATCAGAGGGCACAGTCCTGCATTTCAGGTGCTGTCCAACTGTTTTGGATGGCAGGTGATCTGTGCAGCAGGGAGGTGTAATGAGTGCTGAGCTGCAGACATCACTACAGCTGGAGCCTGGAACCTTCAGGCAGCTCCTTGGGAACCGGGCTAGGTGAGTATAACTGATTTTTTATATTTGTATGTACTATATTTCGATGGTGACTGAGGGAGCAGAGGGTATTATGTGGGGGCAACTTAAAGGACATTAAATTATGTGAGGGGGTACTTCGGAAAAGGTTCCATTAATGTATTAAAACGGCCCTGCTCATATGACTTGTAGACAGGTTTGCACATCACATACAAGACTCAGGAAGCTCAATAGATCTAGAAATGCCCCTAATTTATTTGTGATTTTTCTGCAGGTTCTCAGTCTGTCTCTAAGTGGTGAGGTAATGCTTCCTTCTCATGGTGGACTGTGTAAGCTGGAGATGCAGTTCATGCCCCGGAGCAGAATTTCCCCATTTACAGAAGAAGTGATTCTGGAGTCCTGTGGAGTGCAGCGCTCACTCTTTGTGATACGAGGCTGCAGCCAGGGCCTGGAGCTCAGTTTGGACCAGGAGTGTGTATCATTTGGGGCAGTGGTGCTCCATAGCCAAGTCACTCGAAGGATTATCTTAAGTAATACAGGAGAACTAGGAGCCAGGTATTGTTAACTCGGACCATCTGACCTCCCACCTCCTTGTAAAGGGTTTCTTTACCACTCACTATTAACCCTATTGTTTCGCAGGTTTCAGTGGGATATAAAAAAATTTGAGCCAGACTTTTCCATCTCGCCTGTGTCTGGATATATCACAGCAGGCACTGAAGTTACATTTGACATTGTCTTCCATCCTGTTGAGATTAGTTCTGACATTCTGTATGAGAACCTGCTCTGCTTGATTGAAGGAGGCAAAACATTAAAGCTGACACTGTCAGGATCTTGTGTTGGGCTCCCATCCACTAAGGAGGTAATGGCTTTCAAACTACTTATTGACTGCTGGACATTATAGTGCCACACCTTTGCAGTTGAGATTAGTTACATGAGACTGTGGGGTGTATTGCATTCTCTGCCCTTCAATTCTGTTTATATCGTTTACTGTTATAGGTTGTCAACTTTCAGTGTCAGGTACGAAGTAGACAGACACAAGCAATTTCTTTGAGCAATAAAACAAACCAGACCTGGCATTTGCAGCCAGTAATTGATGGAGAACACTGGAGCGGAGCAGAGTTCATCACTGTGGAGGCACATCAGCAGAACAAGTCCTATGAAATAACATATCACCCACTGGTCATGAGCACTGAGGGCAAGAAACATCAGGTAATTGACCTTTCCTAGTTCATGGGGTCACTTGACTGACTTTGTACTATTACAATGCATACTGAGGTTTTCCTTATTATGGCTGAGTCTCTTGATGACTTTGGTGTTTTTAGGGCTCAGTCTTCTTCCCACTTCCGGATGGGACAGGATTAATCTATCTTCTGCAGGGTCAGGCTGAACCTCCAAAATCCTCTGGTACAGTGATAAGAGAAGTACCTTGCAAGACGTCGTACACTGAATTGCTGACAGTCAGCAACTGGCTGCGCAAAACCCAACGGTGAGGAGGGTATGGGCCAGGTGGATGTAGACAGCCCTCATACTGGGACTTATTATCCTTAGCTGAGATATTATACACTGAGTTGTATTTAGACCTGGTAGGGAACATTACACTCATATTTTAACTTCATTCTTATTTTTATCTCCTAACAGTTTTCATGCCATTATTGACATCCTAAAGCCAGAACGTCTGGATAGTGCCACCACCATAAAGGGTTTGGACTATGTAGAGGTGCCAGGAGGAGCCAAGAGAGACTACAAACTGACTTTCCATTCTCACAAAGAGGGCACCTTCTCAACCAAGGTTTAAAATCATAGTCTCAGCCTGTGTGTGAAACTGTGAGCTAGATAAAACCTTAGAGCACAGGCTTCATCCTCTTTACTGTTCACAGTGCTTGACATGTGTAGACCTGCTCACGAGCTTGGATGCTGATTTTGGTGGTGGGTGAGGGATTTACAGCGATTCAGTGCTCCAGAGGATTAATAACAAGTTTGAGAAGGGATGTTTGAGTGTCTTTATTTACTTGTGTCTTATCCTTGTTTCTAGGTGACATTCCGTAATGAGACAACACAAGAATACATGTTCTATTACGTTACATTTAAAGCCACACCCCCTGGCATCATCAGCACCATAGAACTGGTGACACCGGTGCGACAAAGCACTGCAGCAACCTTGCACGTGGAGAATCCACTGGCTGTGGCTGTCACCTTCTCTACAGAATGCAAAGTGCCAGAGATTAACCTTCCCCCACAGATTACAGTGCCAGCCCAGTCTGAGGTAACCCATTTCTGTTGTCATACACAGATGGTACTGCACACAGGTAGCAGCAGACAGTGGACTATTGTCTCTCATTTTCCAGGGCTCCCTAATGTTTGAGTACCAACCTCTGAAAATTGGTGAATCTACAGGCCGGCTAACACTGCAGAGCAATGAACTGGGTTTATTCCAGTATGATCTTCTCCTAAAAGCTACAGCCGCTGTGTCTGAGAAGCCACTCTACTTCCAAACAACCCTGGGCTCCAGTCAAACGCTGAGTGCCAAATTCATGAATTTCACTCGTCAGAAGACTGAATACAGCTGTAAGGTGAGAGTTGGTGCCCAACCAATGAGGAACCCTCAAACCTCTTTAATATTGACTTCCTCATCATTTTATTTTTCTTTTAGGTTGATAACTCAGATTTCCATGTAGACAAGGTGGTCATGGCTGCTCCCGGTTCTCAGGGTGGATCGGAGGTCAGTGTGGAGGTGACATATGAACCGATTCAGCTTGGAGAGTCCCGTGCTGTGCTGCATATCTCTTCTCCTTTGGGGGGTGAATACACCATCCCACTCTTTGGCTCTGCCATGACTCCAAGACCTCAAGGACCTATACAGATTCGTGCTGGTTCCAGTGTGTCCATCCCCTTTAAGAATGTTTTCTTGCAGCCCACAACCTTTAGCTTTCAGACTGACCCTACAGCCTTCATTGTGAAGCCCAGTGAGCCTGTGCGCCCTAAGAAAACCCACTACATCTCTGTGTCATACGAAGCCCCTCATGGTGGCAGCAGAACTCCTGTGACTGGGAGACTCATTGTTTCCTGTCCTCGTGCCACAGGCATTGCACAGGGAATCTGTTGGGTGTATTACCTGAAGGGCATACCATCCGACAAGTGACACAAGTAACATTCTTGTAATACAAGAATCTCGTCAAATCCAGAGAATGACTGTGCCTTATTTGTGTCCCCGTGCTGACCGATACCTCTTCCTGTAGACCTCGGGCATTAATGTTTATCATATTACTGAACTAAATGTCCTGTAGTCCCCTGAGATGATAGTCATCTTTCCCTGTCATACTCTGCAGTCTCCTTTAGTTACACACTCAAAACAATAAATATCAGAACACAAAGAAGTAGTCAGTGTGGGATGAAGGCATAGTCCTCTGCATGGCAGACAGTACATCCTGCCAAGGTCCGTGATTTGCTGTATTCTACCTCTAGTTTTGGGACACAATCCCCACTCCTATCCCAAAACTCAGCACAGCCTATAGACACTCTGCTCCATGGTGATGATGAAAGGTAGAAAAAGACGACTAGCCTAAAAACAACATGAAATGGTCAATTACAGATGAGGGTCAAAAAATATAATACTTAATTTTTAATAAGTACATTAAAATAAAAAAAATATTATCACACTATGACTAAGAGCTTCGCTCGAAACATGTATCCCCTTTCTCAAGACAATCTTTACGTAAAACAATGAGCAGTTCACTAACATAAGACTTACTTTTAACAAATCATTATCTAGTTGGACCATCTAATGTTACCAGACCTCTATTTGGTCAGATACCAGAGGTTTTCTCTGATGTGTACCAGCCTGGTACACAAGTGGAGGTGATTATACATTGAACATAATATATTCATGTAGATATTACTTATCAAGAGTATTATTGTCTTGGCTTTCTCTATTTTAAAGTACAGCTGGATACCTGTATATTATGTGGTTTTTCATTTCGGCAGTGACCTCATTAACATCTCAAAACAAGACAGTCAGGATCACAATAGAAGCTCACAGCTCTAGAGATAAAATCACTGACCTGTCATTGCATCCACAACCAAAAATAGATAATGTCACATTTATCTACTTCCCTGCACAGAACATGAGTAGAAAACTCTGCCGTAGACATCAGTGAGACAGCTCCAGACTATTGCTGTCCTATGGCCATGATTATACTATAAAGAATATCACTTATTGCTGTTAACACAGCAGAGGTGAAGCTCAAGCAGACTGGCAGCCTCATAATCACACAGAGAAAATAGAATAAAATACTACAATCAGAAAATAAAAGCACATTAAAAATAATGACAGATTTCACTCTCTGATTTAGCACATAAATAATTGGTGATCATTTCATTTTAAGGCCTCCACTAGCTGGTCTGGCAAGGGAGGGGATGATAAATCCCTACTACCAGACAACAAGTGAATAAACACTAAAACCTGATGAGTATATAATTGTGAAATCATCCTAGGGGGGCGTTCACACTTGTGACAGAAATTGCAGAAAAACTGCTTGGGGACAGTTTGCATACGGTCAGCTTAAAAACCCATTAATTGCAATGGGTTTTAAAACAAACCACCAGTGTCTGTATGCAGCCTTTCCGTCGTGAAACCGATTTTTTTTTTGCACAGACACAAAGTCCTGCATGTCCAACTTTGTGTCTGTGCACAAAAAGCGGTAATGATATAAAAGTGTGGATAAAGCCGAAGGCAATAAATTCACAATATTATCACAAGGAGTCCCTGAGGATTGTGAGAGGATCTAACAGAAACGGTTTTGAAGGCTTTACATAATCTTGTTGCTGAACGATATAACAATAGCAAAGTCAGTAAGGATGAAGGAAAGTTTCTGAAGATGATGAACCATTCATTTTATATTTTTATTTTCTCCCAAGAAAATTGAAAAACCAACAGATAGGCCTATAATATCCGGAATCTATTCCATGATTTATAATCTCTTCGCTTACATTGATAGCGTGCTGCAGAGGTTTGTTATTAATCTTCTATCATATGTAGGAGATTTAGCCCATATTATTATCCAGTTAAAAGGATTTACTTTGGAGGAAGGGATGATATTGGTCACCATTGATGTCACTTCTATATATAACAACCTCATACATAAGATAAGTCTAATAGCAATCCACTTATGCCAGATCGACAGAGAGATTTTGTTCTCAATTTATTTTATATTACATCATAATTACTTTCCTTGAAGTAGTCTTGTGTATACAAAAGAAGGGCAGAGCTATGGGGATAAAGTTTGCCCCATACTATGCAAATTTAATTATGGATTACTGCAACACTAATGACTGCAGTATCAATGGTTGGTTCTTTAGTTTTTGACTGTAAGTTTGTGGGGCACATGGTATGTACAGCATAAGAGGTACATAATGCTGCAAGGTTACACCACCAGTTAACAGAGAGCAGCATGTCCGACTTTGTGTCCGGTTTAAAAAAAACTGTTTCACTGCGGACAGGCACAAAACGCTCACGGGCGCTCACTTTGCAAACCCATTCAAGTGAATGGGTTTGAAAACTGACTGCGTTGTTTCCGTCCCCTGTCCAGTTTCTCGGGAAAGAAGACGGAAACCCGACGGATTGTCTAAAGCGGGCACGGGCGCAGGTGTGAACCCGCCCTTAGATAGATAAATCACTCTCTGAAAAGTCACTAAAGTTGAATGGAGCAGGTGAGGGCAAATTGGGCAATAGTTCCATTCAATAATGCACAATAAAAAATAAAATCACCTTTCTGCTCCTTGTACTGTTAGCGATTATTATCCAGATGCCGAATTCCAACTACAACAGAATCCCTGAACACTGAGCAAAACACATTGAAAAAGCATTGCGTCCAGTCTTAATGTACTCACTACAAGACTACTTCCACTCTCAGTTCTGACAGGATAGGACTCTCATATCTTCAACAGAAGTTTCTCTTCTCATCCTCCATTGTCAGAATCACAAAGGAGCCCAGCGTAGTGGAAAAGAATTTTATTCATCATACTCCCAATCAAACTTTTTGTAACAAATATTGAATAAAAATCCTGGCAGCATCACTGCAGTGGCCCATTGTGTATCTAACAGTCGAGGACGAGATCTAAAAGGGAAACTTGAAGAGAACAGAATCCTGTCCTGTCATATGCTGCGGTCTTTTCCACAGCGTTTTTTGGCAGCAATTTCCTGCATCCGACCATAGCCTAAAGTAATTTTGCACAGGACTGTTTTACATGGAGGAAGAGGCAACAGTCCTATGTAAGTTACCATGTCAGACTGAAACTGTGTCTTATACAGGACTGTTCCCGCTCACTCCATGTAAAGCAGACATTTCTGTTACACAGGGTATATGTAAAGGCAGCAGTCCTATGTAAGGAAAATTATAGACAGGCCAGGGTGGCCATTAAACTGTAGGTGAAGCATCAGCTGCCATCTCACTAACAGTCCACTGACTCCTCAATCTAGAAGCCCTCAGGTTCTGAACAACCCCGTAGGGGCCCGGGGCAGGTGTAAAACAAAAAAAAAGAAAAACATATTCCCTGGTGCTCTGGTGTCCACTGCGGCTTGCAATATTTTTCTCTACACATGATTCATGCATATACCCAGCAGAAACCATACTGACCCCATTATAGTCTATGGGGTCTGTATAGTTTATTAGCTAACTTCTTTTTAATGCGTATAGGTTTCCATTCCGGGGAGTCCCCAAGAGGACTTCCCAAATGGAATACGGAACGCAGATGTGAACCGGGCCTTAGAAGGAGATTATCTGCAAATAGACTAAGTTTATACTAGTGGGGTCCGGCTATGATACCTTATATGTCTGGGTGAAGTCGAATTGCTTTGGCAAGTGGCTCTATCACCAGAGCAAACAAAAGTGACAATGGAAGGCAGCCCTGGCAGGTGACCCTGATGATTTGGATGGGTGCAGAGGTTGTAGTGTGAAGTTTTAGGGACACTGTGGGGCTTTCATAGAGGAGTGCCAGGGAAGAGGAAAACCAAAAGCATGCAGGGTTCAGAAGAGATAAGGCCAGAGGAGTAGTGTTGAAATCTTTTTCCATGTCAGTTGCTAACATCAATAATGGAGAACATTGAGTGTGGGAAGAGTGGATAATAGTTAGGACTCTACAAATTTTATCAGGGGCTGGGCGAGTTGGAATAAATCCAACTTGATTATTATGTACCAGGCTGGACAAGCAATGGTTAATTCTCCGGACCAGAATAAAAGTGAAGATTGTCAAGTCAAGGTTAAGAAGGAAAATGAGGCAGTAGTTTTTCGGTGTAAGTCAGTTTCTTCTTGGTTTGATTAAAACTGTATCCTTAACCATGAAGAATTTCAGAGGTATCTGAGTAGAAGAGGAAATAGTTACAATAGGATGTGATGTGGGGGTTGTCATATAGGGGCAACTTTTTGTAGTAAATCGCCATTAGGCCGTCTGGGCCTGGGGCCTTGCCTAATAAGTCACTTCACAGTATCCTCCACCGCCTCATCTGTAATAGAAGCCTATAGAAGATCACTCTGGGATGTCAGTTGGGGTAGCTGAAGGCACTGTAGGAAACGATCAATGGGTGGGGTCCGTGGGCAAGAATATAGGGACTGGTAATATTGTTGAAAAGTCTGGTATACTTTATCAGGATGGGAAGTGACAGTCCCAATCTGATTCATAATAGGAAAAGCAGAGTTTGGCGATTCCTTGCTTCTGAGTTTGCGATCCAGCATTCTTCCATCTTGTTGGCATATCTGTAGAAGGTGGCTTGCATCCAGCGCCAGGCTCTCTCAGTGCAAGTCGTAAGAAGAGCCTGTAGCTTTACTTTTCAGTCTTATATTTGCTTACTCAGGTTCAGGGAACAATTGATTTGATGAACTGATGCTCGAGATCAGACTGCAGTTTAGTCCTTTCCTTTTTCCACCTTGACGCCGAATTGATTAAAGTGCCAGTGATGAATTTTTTATGGGCATCCACACTGTCCTCTCCGAGACCTCAGCCAAGCTAGAAATAGAAATATACAATCTGAGGTCTTGCTTAACATATAGCTTAACAGTGGGGTCAGTGAGCATGGATTCACTTATATGATATTATACAGTAATCTTAAACACACTAAGCACTGTATCATGGTCAAAGAGGAATGCAAATGTCTGGAGTATAGGAGGTAGGGCAAGGATAGAGCATTAGTACTGAAGAATAGTACATGTAGTCCCTAACAATGCCATGGGAGTCTCTCCAAGTGTCTGCTAAATGAATGGAAGCAAACCATATGCTTAGGGCTTTCTTATCCCTATGGGATCACTCTGGATGGGTTAATGGTAATGCCAGGGTTAATGGTAAAATTAAAGTCCTTGCACCAAATCAGCCTACTGTAGGAGAGCTGTGATAACTTAGAGCAAACAGTATGGACTGTCTGTAATGGAAAGGTAGGGGGAGCGTATTAATACATAAAGATTGTTGCTGTACAGTCCCAGTGATAGTGATTGCTAGATCATAATCAAGTGCATATACTCACTGCTACCAATTCGATCAAATCAATCCAAAGTCCACAAAAATAACTTGCATCAAGGTGACTCTTGATGTGAAGGTCAGGTTGAAGATGTTCTGTACACCTCACCATCTGCCATTCTCTTTTTTTTGAGAGTGCAGCAGTAGAGCCAAGTCAGTGTATTGGATTCCGGCTCTCTCAAGAGTTCACCAGGAAATTTGAGTTGTGAGTAAACGAAAGTGCAAATGGGAACCCCCATCAATATTTAACCAGAGCTGCCTGCAATGCGAGGTGATCAGTCTGATAGCTCGTCTTCTGGCAAGTGTAACCAGGCTGAGAGCTACATAGAGGTGCCCGGTAATCCTGGTAGGATAAGGCTTTCACGAGCAGCTGAAAGAATCAAATCAGGGGAGTCCTCATGTGAGGGTGTCCCAACGCTCAATGGATCCGAGTGATAGGTCCACCTGTGAAAGTTTCCCACAGGTCAGTAATAAACTCAGGAAAGCCTCTGATTCTAATTTTCCTCTACAGGATTTACAGCTGTGCTCAAAAGTTTACATACCCCAGCTGATTTTTTGGTTTTTTTTCAGAGAATATGAATGATAACACAAAACCTTTTTCTCCACTCATGGTTAGTGGTTGGGTGAAGCCTTTTATTGTCAAACTTCTGTGTTTTCTCTTTTTAAATCATAATGACCCAGTACAAAAGTTCAGATACCCCAGTTCTCAATACCATGTATTGCCCCCTCTAACATCAATGACAGCTTGAAGTTTTTTGTGGTCGTTGGGGACAAGGCTCTTTATTTTCTCAGATGTTAAAGCTGCCCATTCTTCTTGGCAAAAAGTCTCCAGTTCCTGTAAATTCCTGGGCTGTCTTTCGTGTACTTGAGATCTCCCCAGGGTGGCTCAATGATATTGAGGTCAGGAGACTGAGATGGCCACTCTGTGGCAATGACTGAGGCTTAGGGTGCCTGGACCGGAGACAGAGCAGCCAACTGCAAGGCCTGCAACATCAGCAGAAATGGTGAAGAAGTGGGAACCGCCGCCATGACAGATGAAAACGCAGTCAGTTGTTGATGGAGCAATTTCACAATGGACCGGGTCATAGATTGCGCGCTGAACTTCTTTTTAGATCGGGTCATAGTCTAGGACTCATGAGGGCTTCCACCAGTGGGTATTATGCAGGTGGGTGGAGTAAAAACAGTGTGACCACCACCCAAGTTACAGTGCTCAGTAAAGCATGTCTATGTACACCAAGTGCCTTCCATGCATCCCCCAAAATTAAAGAATTTTACTCTCTCATCCTTTGTTAGTTTTATACAATTTAGGTGGAATCTGATTTGATTAGATTCCAAGGTTTTCGCCAAAAGTGACATTTCCAAAAAGTCCTGTATTATTAGAGATGATCAGATCTCAAAGAGCATCGCCTCTAGTTGGATCCTCAACAATCTGAATCATAAAATTGTCCTGAATAAGCTGATGAATTGCCTCCACTCAGCAGACAATGCAGAACTATAACCCTGGTTAATATCTTGGTAGTTAAAATCTCCCATCAAGGCCACTGTCCCCGCCTGTGCCACCCACTGAGGTTTCTTATACACTTGATCCTCTTACTCTTCGGTCATTTGTCATTACAATGACGGCCGTAAATGACGGCAGTAAATTACGGACGTCTTTTCCTATAGAACTCTATGTAAACGTTTTATGACGGCCGTAAAAGACACACAAATTACACACAAATGACGCCTGGCGTTACTCTGTGTGAATGCAGCCTTAAAGCGGGGGCCTCTTGGAGACATCAATTTGTCGTAGTGGTTTTAACTGGTCTAAAATGACATCAGTGTGAGTGAGTCTTATACAGTGTCTTATTTTTTAGGGCCCGTTCACACGGCAGAAACCTTTTCCGCTGTGTGAGTTCTCCGTGCAGCTAGCCACAACAGAATGCTGAAGCAGTGCATTGTCATCCCATCGCAGCATCCCGCTCCTGATTAAGCCTGAATGAATGGGCCTAATTGGAAGTGAGTCTCGAGTCAGCCGCAGAATCTGCGGGAACATAGGGCATGTCACTTCTTCATCCCGCTAGCTGAAAAAAATTTGCTACCAGGAAAAAAAGCAAGCGACTCCCATTGAAATGAATTGGAGCTTTTTTTGCAGGCGGATTTTGAGGCAGATTCCGTGTCAAAATCCAGCTGCAAAAAAAAATCAGTGTGAACATACCCTTACTCTTTTGTTTTTTCCTCTGCACCCTTTTTTAAACACTGTGTACATAAAAAAAAAAAGTTTGGTTTAAAAAAACCAAAACAAAAAAACCCACTTCTCTGCAATATTGTAGAACAGAAGAGCATGCCACTCCACCTTCTTGTATAGAATAACTGAACTAACTGGCCTTTTTCTTGTTCCATATGTAGGATATCGACATTGTCTGGATACAGTTGATATATTTTATAGAAACAGTAATAGGAACATTCCTAAAGATATGGAGTATCTTGGGCATAATTAGTATTTTTATTACAGCTATTCTACCTAGCCAAGAGATGTCGAGCCATTTGTAACGTGCTAAATCAGTTTTTATGGCCTGATGTAATGTTTCATAGTTCGCCAAAAATTAATAGGATTCTTAATTATGGAAGGGAGGTGACAATCCTTTTATAGGGGTATTGGATTGAAGGTTGGAAAATGCTTTAGTAGGGAGTTCCATGTTTGAGATTTATTTTCATTTACTTTAAAGTATGACACATTGCTGACTGTTTCCAGTATAGACATTAAGGCCGGGGCCCCACGGGACGTAAACGCCGCAATTTGCTAGCAGAGGGAAAAATCGCGGCGTTGTACAGTGCAGGCAAAGTGGATGGGATTCATGCGAATCCCATCCCCACTTTGCGGAAGAAATCGCAACGCGGACATGCTGCGATTTGCAAAGCCGTTGCAGCTTTGCAAATCGCAATATGTCAATTATATCCACGGAAACGCCGGCGGCTTTCCCGTAGATATAATGTTAAGAGAAAGTCCGCAGAGGAAAACTCTGTGAACTTTCTCTTAAAAGCGCTGTGGAAATAACCGCAATGTGATCACGCAGCGGTTCTTCCTGCACCGCTTTATCACTGCGTTTACAGCCCGTGGGGCCTTAGCCTAAAACTGGCAAAGTAATACAGGGGGAGGTAATAGCCAACATAACATCATCAGAAAACAGACCAGTTTTCTCTACTTGTCTCCCATGTAGCTGTGAAGAACTGCGGATTGTTCCTGCTAGTGGATCCATAATAAGAGCAAAAATAAGAGCAGCCGACTCATTCCATGAGCAATTTTGAAGATAAGAAAGGGTAAGGGGGCGTTCACACTACCGTCGGTGTCCGACATGTAGTGTCTGCTCCTAGTGTCCACTCAAAATCTGTCACGGACATTAGGAGCAGACACTAGCTGTGTCCGTGACACCTGTCATTCATCTCAATGGGCATCGGGTGCGTTCTTTTGCACTCCGTGCCCGTCCTTCCCTGTCCGCAAGTGAAGATGTCCGACTTCTCAAGCGGACAGAAGAACCCTGGTTCTTGTCAGGTCCTGAACCAAAAATTGACCTGGTACTGATTGCTTAATAAAACTTACTTGGTTATATTTAGTCAGAGATGGAAGCATGTCAATCAGGCTATTAGCAATTAGTTATGCAAATATTTTTGTGCCACTGTTTAGTAGTGATTTGGGCCTCAAGCATTTCAAGCATGTGTCCGTTAGCAAGAATGTAGTTAAAGAGGACCTTTCATCAGATCGGGCACATGCAGTTTTATATACTGTTGGAAAGCTGACAGTGCGCTGAATTCAGCGCACTGTCGGCTTTCCCGATCTGTGCCCGGTGTAAAGCGTTATCGGTCCTGGGACCGTAGCGCTTTAGTGTCAGAAGGGCGTTTCTGACACTTAGCCAGGGACGCCCTTCTGCCCAGCAACGCCTATCGCGCTGTACTGTGGAGTGGGGAGGAACGCCCTCTCCCTCTGCTCACACAGCTCGTCCATATACGAGTATTATCAGCAGCAGGAGGGGGTGTTCCTCCCCGCTCCACAGTACAGAGCGATAGGCGCTGCTGGGCAGAAGGGCGTCCCTGGCTAAGTGTCAGAAACGCCCTTCTGACACTAAAGCGCTACGGTCCCGGGACCGATAGCGCTTTACACTGGGCACAGATCGGGAAGGCCGACAGTGCGCTTTCCAGCAGTATATAGAACTGCATGTGCCCGATCTGATGAAAGGTCCTCTTTAAAGGGATTCTACCATTAAAACCCTTTTTTTGTGGATAAGACGTTGGAATAGCCTTTAGAAAGGCTATTCGTCTCTTACCCTTAGATGTGATCTCCACCACGCCGTTCCTTAGAAATACCGGTTTTTACCGGTAAGCAAATTAGTTCTCTTGCAGTGATGGGGACGGGCCCCAGCGCTGGAAATGCGATGGGGGCGTCCCCACTTCTGCTCAAGAACAGGCTCCAGCGACGCCTCTATCTTCGGCTGAATCCTCCCCTTCTTTCGTCGTCTTTCTTCGGCGTCACCTCCGACGCCTGCGCAGTTGGCTCTGCCAGTGAGAGACTAGTAGAGCCGACTGCGCATGCGCGCAATTGCGGCCTTGGAACTATGGACCTATAACAGTGACTGTCTTTCTGCTGTCTCTAATATCATGTCTTCGCTCATGTTTGACTCAGACCTTTCCTTCACCCCTCATATTGAATCACTCGCACGTTCATGTCACCTCCACCTCAAAAACATATCCAGAATACGCCCTTTCCTTACCAGAATTACATTAAGGACACATTGTCTCTCTGATTCACTCTCGCCTTGACTACTGTAACTCCTTACTAATCGGTCTTCCCGTCACTAAACTCTCCCCTCTACAATCTATTCTGAATGCAGCGGCCAGGCTCATCTATCAGTCTAGACCAGGGGTGCCCAATACATCGATCGCGATCTACTGGTAGATCGCAAAGGACGTATGGGTCGATCGCGGGATGCAGGGATCCCCAGTGTCTGCTTGTTCACAGTGCAGGCTGAGAGTCATCTCCGGACACTAGTAGATCTTTTGCCTTGGTCAGCTAATAAAGTAGCTCACACGCTGAAAAAGTGTGAGCACCCCTGGTCTAGACGCTACAGCGATGCCTCGGGTCTGTGCCAGTCGCTACATTGGCTGCCTATTCATTATAGAATAAAATATAAAGTTATCACCCTCATCCACAAGGCTCTCCATAATGCCGCACCTCCCTACATTTCCTCCCTCATCTCTGTCTACCGCCAAACCCGTGTTCTCCGTTCATTCCATGACCTAACACTTACATCCTCTATTATCAGAACCTCCCACGCCCGTATACAAGACTTCTCCTGAGTTGCACCACTTCTCTGGAATGCTCTACCCCGGACAATCAGATTAACTCCCAATTTCGACAGCTTCAAACGCAAACTAAAGACGCATCTTTTCAGACAAGCCTATCACAATGTCTAACGTAAACCCTTAACCCTCCTCTGTCCCCGTTCCCACATTACCCCACATGATATGAGGCCATCTCAGGATAACTTTATAGGTCCAAGCTCCATCCACATGTTACAGGACACGACTGGTGACGGCTCATAAAGTTTTATGTTTGTGTAGTGAGTCACCTCTATTACAAAAGTGTCTGACCTCTGCATAAGCAATACCGCCCCTGCTACCTCTTGTATCACCCCCTCTACCTCATAGATTGTAAGCTCTTGCGAGCAGGGCCCTCAGTCCCATTGTGTGAAATGACTTTCTTTGTAATGTATCTGTCTGTATTTGAACCCTACAAATTTTACAGCGCTGCGGAATATGTTGGCGCTATAGAAATAAAATTTATTATTATTATTATTATTATTATATTATTACCTATAACGCTATAAGGACATAGTGGCCGTTAGTGCACTCACAGGAGCGGGTATTCACCTGTCAGTAAATAAATAAACAAAACTTTATTGTGCACTTTAAAAAAAAAGGAAATACATATGACCAGATCCAGAATAAAAAAAAATGTTCTGTAGTTTAACAAAATGAGCAAATCCTTACAGAAATCAAGATGTAGCCAAGTCCCTTTGAAGGAGCTAAATATTATCAGTTTTGGACCTGACCACTAGGGGGCAAAATGGTCTCTACAAATGATGTAAACAGATCGCTGATAGAGTCGGCTATTCCATCACTGGTAACGACCTGCTCCTTATGGATTAGCCAAATCACTGTGAGCAGACTAAATACTTCTATTAAGGAGGTGACCACTAGGGGGCACCAGTGTCCTTACAAGTGATGGGGAATTGCTCACGTACAGTCAGCTATTCTCACCACTCCGGGTCCTTGTGGTGATGTTTAGTCACAGTGGGTCCTCTTTTTCGTCTTGTCATATGTCAGCCTAATTTATTCTCTGGGACTACATGTCCCATGATGCACCGCGACCGTCTGTCACCTGACTTAGGGGCGTGACCAGGGCATGTGACTGCGGCCGCTGTACCGGGTTGTTGTGGAGTGAGCCGGGAAAATGAACGCGGAGCGGGACCTGAGTCCCCTGACACCGAATATCGTGCGGGCGCTGAACGACAAGATGTACGAGAAGAGGAAGGTGGCGGCGCTGGAGATAGAGAAGTGAGCGACACCCGGGAGAGGGAGGGACAAGGGAGATGACACCCGGGTGAGGAAGGGGACGAGAGAGTTGACACCCGGGTGAGGGAGAGGACAGGAGGGATGACACCCGTGAGAGGGAGGGCACAGGAGAGATGACACCCGGGTGAGGGAAGGGATAGGAGAGATGATACCCGGCTGAGGAAGGGGACTAGAGATGACACCCGTGAGAGGGAGGGCACAGGAGAGATGACACCCGTGAGAGGGAGGGCACAGGAGAGATGACACCCGTGTGAGGGAGGGCACAGGAGAGATGACACCCGTGTGAGGGAGGGGTCAAGAGAGATGACACCTGGGTGAGGGAGGTGAAAAAAACACCCGGTGGAGGTAGAAGGAAGGCACCTAGAAAAGGGAGGTTCAAGTGAGAAGACAGCAGGAGTAGAGAGGAGACTACAGAAAACACTAGAAGGAACAAGACAGAAGACACCAGGGAGAGAGAGGGATGAGAAAGGAGATACCCCGCATGGGGGGAGTGTTCAAATGTAGAAGAGACCCCCAAGTACAAATGAAGACACACCTGGGAGAAGTAGAGAATGACAGAAGAACCTCCGGGGAGGATGGACTGAGAAAGGAGACTGTACGATAGGAAGGAATATGAGCAAAGACATGCAGGAGAGGGAATAGACAAGAGCAGGGAGGGACTGAATGGAAATACCTAGGAGAGGATGGGACAAGAAAAGTGACACATGAGAAAAACAGGGGCAGAGACCCAGGAGATAAAGGAAAGAGACTAGATAAGAGGCAGCAAGGTATGGAGGAGGACCCTAGTGATAGGAGGTAGATACCCTTGGAAAGCTGTCTTTGTAGACCGTGTCTTTTCTATGTTTTTGCAGGTTGGTGCGGGAGTTTGTGGCGCAGAATAACACAGCACAGATAAAACACGTCATTCAGATCCTTTCTCAGGAATTTGCTCTGTCACAGCACCCGCACAGCAGGAAGGGGGGCCTCATAGGACTGGCTGCCTGCTCCATTGCGCTTGGCAAGGTGAAGACTTGGGCAGGGGATGATTTGGGATGGGGGTCCCTGCTTTCATGCTTACCCAACAGCTTGGATTAATCTTCTGATCTTGCTGCAGGACTCTGGCCAGTATCTACGAGAGCTCATTGAACCTGTCCTCACCTGCTTCAATGATGCAGACAGCCGGCTCCGCTACTACGCGTGTGAGGCGCTTTACAACATTGTGAAGGTGGCCCGTGGTTCTGTTCTGCCCCATTTTAACGTGTTGTTTGACGGACTCAGTAAGGTAAAGTGACAGCGGCGACATCCTTCTGATTTATATGTCGTGTCCTCAGCCTGGCCTATACTTCTTCTCATGTGACCTCCACTGCTATGGAATAATTTTATAAGATCAAGTGACAGGAACTCTGAGTGACTTTTTGTTTTAACTTGAACTTTTGCTTTCAGGACAGTTTTCCTGAAGATTTAAAGAGGGTTGTACGGGAGTTGGGAGTCTGCCGTGAATATGTTTAGGGCTGTATGGACTCCGTTCTGAATCTGTACAGGGCTTCTAAGGGAGTTGTGGCTCCACCTTGAATATGCATTGAAATTTAGAGTTATGGGGGCTCCCACCTACAGTTGTACAGGCTGTAGGGAAGTTGAGGGCTCCACCCTGAAGCTGTATGGGACTATAGGGAAATTAGAGGCTTCTGGGGTGTCCACCTTGCAGTTGTACTGAGCTGTAGGGGAGATGGGGACTCTTAGGTGAAGATGTACAAAGCTGTAGGGCTCTTCCCTGAAAATGTTCTGGGCTACAGGGGAATTGGAGTTCCACTCTGAATATTTCAGGGCTGTTGGGGAGTGGGGTGCTCCTTCATAAAGATATATAGGAGTTGGGGATTACAACATTGATTTGGGTCCTCCTCCAGTGTATTTGACTTGTTGTTTTTCTCTTTCTGTATTTCACAGCTCGCCGCTGATCCTGATCCCAATGTAAAGAGTGGCTCTGAGCTCCTGGACCGACTGCTAAAGGTCATTATTGGAGTCACCACATGGGTGTATTAGACTGTGACCACAACACTGTGTATGTTACTGTGCAGCTCCTGACCCCTTAGCCAGTGCCCAGACAGGGCTAAACATCTACATGCAGCCACACACTGTATATGACCAACTATTTGTACATCAAAATACTGAAGAGTGTTCCACTCCTATTTCCAGACTCTGGGTGTTAGCTACATAATCTGTGCTAGAGTGTGGAACAGTATTCATAGGTGTCTCTTATACCCCATATTACCCAAAATGAAATGGTAACAGCCCCAAGCACACCACTGAGTATATTATTGACGTGAGGCTGAATTTGTATCAGAATGTGCTTGGAGAGATATCTAAATCCATTCTATGATGCAATCAAGATATTGGGACCTTCTGATCCATTCCGTTCTGATAAAGCAAGTCCTATCCTGTTCCGTGTCATCGGAACAGAATGGATCGGAAGCCCTATATGTGAATATATAACAGAATGTACTTGGTTGTCACTCCACGTGTCATCCTAGCTCATTCTACTGCAAACTTGGCCCTATACTATGGTGTGTGTATGATGCCTAAAGAGGTTGCCCTGCTCTTTTTTTATTGAGATACTGCCCTCAGGATAGATTACCAGTAAGAGATTTTTAAGGGTGTGACACTCAGAATGCAGCGCTCATGCAAGCGTCTTGATCCCTTCACTGCTTACATCACACACAGCCTGTTTTATAGCAGCCGAATCTATAGAACTGAATGGGTTAAGGCTGTAAGTAGATCACATGGCCACTCTGAGACAAATGGCATGTGCTATGAACAGTGAAGAGGTCACAGTGCTTGCAAATAACTGAGGATAGGTCTTCAATTAAAAAAAAACAAAAAAAACTGGACGAGCCCTTAACAATTGATTACAATGGTTTGTCTTGTGACAGTGTCTTCTTTCTAGATACATTGGGAGGTTGACCGGCATCAACCAGACTTGGGACTGTTCCAAGCAAGTACACATGTGACTGAGGATACACAACACAAATGTTATGACCTAATAGAGACCTAAAATGTGCAGTTCATCCAGGGAAACTTTCAAATTGTTAGGATGAAAGCAGAGAGAAAAGTCAGGGGAAAACCCACAACAGGAAAGAGATGATGAGATATTATTGAATACAATTAAAGGGGTATTCCCACCTCACATACTGATCAGTCTTTACTGCTGTAAAATCTTCTTTCTTCCTGGTTTCTTGCATCATTTGGTGGGCGGGGTTTCACATGCAACCTGCCGTTTAGCTCCTCCCCCAAATTTGCGTGTAGCTCCGCCCACCCATATTGGACTATGAAGTACAGGCAGCAGCAACTCCATTCTGTGTTACATACAGAGACTGCCTGTCTCTGCCATAATGAACACAATTGTATTAGCTAGCCTGATAACTGGGAGAACAGAAGAAATGAAAGCAGCTCCTCTCCCCTATCTGCTAACAGGAAGCTAGGTCATGTTGTGTAGACACAGGAATAGCTAGATACACAGGCTCGCTCCCTGCACTTAGCCCCTCCTCCCTCCCCCCTGAGAGCAGCAGATACATCACTTGACTCATGAGCAGCTAGGTCAGGGCTGTGGCCACAAAGAATTGAATAAAGTAAGATAATGGACAAACAAAGCAGTTTTGCTGAAGCAATGTATTTAGGAAAAGTCTTACATCCACATTAACAAGCATTATAGATAGGATCCTTGTGATGGGACAACCCCTTTAAATATGTTTACACAGAGTTTTTCGCAGGTGGATTTTGACGCGGAATCTGCCTCACAATCTGCCTGTAAAAAAAGGCTCCCATTCACTTCAATAGGAGCCGCTGACTTGTTTTTCACTTGTTTTATTTTTTATTTTAGGATATTGTCACTGAAAGCAGCAAGTTTGACCTGGTCAGTTTTGTTCCACTTCTGCGGGAGAGGATTTATTCCAACAACCAGTATGCCCGACAGTTTATTATTTCCTGGGTGAGCAGCTCATCTGTTCAGACTTGTCCAACTTTTTCAAATCTCTGTATATCCAAGGTTCTATGCAAAATACCATAATATATCTGTAATGGGTGGGGGTCCGATTACTCTTCTTTCTTCCAGACAGCATAGAATCTATTCTGCTCTCTGCAGCCACCACTAGGTGGAGCTCACTTATTTATTCTTTATTTCACTGGGAGCTGTATGAATTTGTATGCAATCATCTCCCCCTAGTGTTGACAGCAGGTAGAACTTGTATTGTGTAATTTTTGTGTGTGAAAATTGGGGTCTGATTTGGATGACTGGATCATGGACATATTGGAATATGATTTGGGTGACTAGATCCTATTAATAGGGGGATTTGATATAGGTGACTGGATTCTAATGGTAAAGGGTAACAGCATTTTTACAGCAGTGGGAACTGCTATTGATAACTGGATGCTGGCAGTAGTAGAATTTGATTTCAGTGCCTGGATCCTGGCAGTCAGATCTGATGTGAGTAACTGGATGTTGGTAGTACTGAAATCCAATGTAGTTGGGTGGATTCTGTCATTACTCAGATTGAGGCTGGGGCCCCACATTGCGGAGAATCAGCTTTTTTTGTTTTTATTTTGCTGCAATTTTTTTGAGCCAAAGTCAGGAGTGGATTGAGCAAAAGGTAGAAGCACAAGAACTTCCTTTATATTTCCATTCCTTTTGTAGCCATTCTTGGCTTTGGATCAAAAAACCCGAGCAAAATCTGAAATAACTAAAAAAAAAAAAAAATCTCTGTTTCCACAGTGGGGGATCTTAGACTTAATGTCGGTAATCCGATACTAGCAATAGTTGGGTCTGATGTGGCCGAGTGGACTCTTACAGCAGTGGGAATTCTTCTAATAATATATGAGACTTAATATGCACATTTATTTGTGGTCTGACTTTCATTTTTGTCTCAGATTCTTGTTCTGGAAAATGTTCCTGATATCAATTTACTGGAATACCTGCCAGAGATTCTGGATGGTCTATTTCAGATACTTGGTGATAATAGCAAAGAGATACGAAAGATGTAAGTGCATGTAATTACAATTTGTGGAATTGGGGGTGGAGGGTCTGTGGATGTAAAACAGTCATGTAATGATTTCCGAACGGTCAAGGGTCTCTTATAAATAAACAGGCCTCAAGAATGAAAACATTTTTTGTTAACATGTCATTTAGCAAAGAGGCGTGTAGCCTGTCCATGCATAACAGATGCTCCACTTTCGAAATAATAAACATGAAAATTACTGGGACTGGGTTTGCCCAGTATTGGAGCATAATTTTCCTAGTCACACGGGCCCATACAACAAGCGTACACTTATTTGATTTAGAGAGACGGTTTCCAATACAGCACAGCTCCAGAAATAATGATAGATTTGTAACAATTATATTGTGGTGTTCCTCTGTTATTCCTCCTAGAAATATTCCAATCCTATTAACAACTGGTTGTTACCCTGATGCTGTCCAGTTGTTGTTTCCCATTTAGGGAGACACTTTTATTTTTTATTTTTTTTTTCTTACAAGGATTGTAATGGCACCCAATTGACAATTTATTCACAACGTTTTGGGAGGAATACCAGGAAAATAACAGTGCAGATGTAAAAAAAAAAAAAAAATCAGCTACAACTGTTATTTCATGGGGATTGCAAGTCAGCAGAGGTGGCAGGTCCTTTTTAACACTTTCCTGCTGCAGGCATTTTTTGATTTTCGTTTTTGAGCTTCGCAGTACATCATATAGAATATAATGTGGTACCATTACAAAGTATAATTTGTCCTGCAAACGTTAAGTCCTTATATAGCTCTGTCTTATAAGTCCGTTGCCCATAGACTTCATTGTTAAAAAATAACGGACACTTGCCATCCGTTTTTTTTTTTTAACGTACAGAAAAGTCCTGCATGTAGGATTTTTTTGTCCGCTGGTAAAAAAACAGACTTCTGTCAGATTGGGTGTAAACTGACACAAATGGACACAAGTTAAATTCCCATTGAAATTAATGGAAATTTTAACGGATACTGACGGTTCAGCTAGTGTCCGTTGCCAAAATCTTGTAATGGACAATGGCCTCGGGCACTACTGACGGTCACCAACGGTAATGTGAACACCCCCTTAATGGTGACAGTCTTTTGTCTTGATCAGTTGCCTTTGCATACTTTAAGACTTTAAGTTCACACGGATAGTGTAATGGCTGACTTTGGCACCGAGAGTGACGCGGGTAGCTGTGTCACTCTCGGACCAAAATCCGCCTGCCACTGCTGTCGCGGCTCCTGACAGTTGCGGCTTCCCCCTCCAGAGTAGGCACAAATGAATGGGCCGACTCTGGAGGTTGCTGCCGCGAGGCGGACGCCGAGGCTCAACGAGCCGCGGAATCTGCCTGAAGAAAGGACAGCCCGCTTCTTTTTTCTGTGAGCAGCAACATGCCGCTCACGGGAAAAAGTAGCCTAGTGGTCGCCATAGACCACCATTGTGAGGGGGTGGATTATGCGCCATAATCCGCCCCCTCTGTGCCAGTGTGAATGAGCCCTAAGGTTTTAAGATCCTGCTCCACTAAGTTTCTCAGTTTCACACTATACAATCTGATCAGTCTACATCTTGGTACAGTACAAGTGTCTTTTCATATTGTGACTAGAGATGAGTGAGTACTATTCGAAACTCCAGTTTGGAATAGCACGCACCCATAGGAATGAATGGACGTAGCCGGCATGCAGACTTGGCCGGCTGCTTAACCCCCTGCGTACCGGCTACGTCCATTCATTCCTATGGGTGCGTGCTATTCAAAACTGGAGTTTCGAATAGTACTTGCTCATCTCTAATTGTGACTATAAACTAGGGCCTTTTCAGTGGACACAGGGATTTCAGTTGTCAGATTTTCTAAACTCTGCTACAACTGGATGTTGTGTTTCTACAGGTGCGAGGTGTCTCTGGGGGAGTTCCTGAAAGAGATCAAAAAGATGCCAGACAGTGTGAAGTTTGCTGAGATGGCCAATATTTTGGTAATCCACTGTCAGTCGTCAGGTGAGTCCCCAGCAGTGTATAGCCCTGACCTGGTAGAACTCTTATGGTTGGTTCACACTAGCGTGTGTATTCTGTCTGGTTAGAGTCCACATGGAGACCCCCCTTCCCCCCGGACGGAATCCAAACGCAATTGCAAGCGATGTGCTGTCAAAGCATATGGACCCCATAGACTAAAATGGGCTCCGTGTACTTGGCACACACTGCCCGCACTAATCATTTGTGCGAGCAATGCGCAGCAAGCACACAGAGCCCATTATAGTCTATGGGGTCCGTGTGCTTTGCCAGCACAGCGCTTGTATTCCGTTCCGGGGTTCTCCATGCGGACTCCTTCTGAACGGAATACATATGCTAGTGTGAAGCAACCCTTACCTGTAGCTCTGCACAGCAGTGACATCTCTTACATGTTTTGTTGTTACCAGATGACCTCATACAGCTGACTGCCATGTCCTGGATGCGGGAATTCCTTCAGTTGGCTGGAAGAGTGATGCTTCCATATTCCTCAGGGATCTTGACTGCAGTCTTGCCTTGTCTGTCTTATGATGACCGTAAGAAGAGTATCCTTTATGGAAGTGCACTTTAATATTAACCATTTTCCCAATATCTGGCGTAATCGTACAGTAATAGTGTCGGGTCTTTAAATATGACAGCTGCTCTGAAGCAGAGCAGCCACCATTGCTGCAGGATCTGCTATTCAGAGATCAGTTCTTTCTGATCATGGGCATTTTAAATTTTTATGGGCCTGGACTCCCCCACATGAAGTTCCCATTGGCCTGGTACTTTTTAGGTTACAGGACAACTCCTGCGGAGTAAGATTGCAGGAGCCATCCTGTCTCCCTGATGGTTGTGAGCATTTTAAAGGCTCCCTAGCTTGCCTTCCCTAGATCTCTGTTTAGGATTGCTTGTGGAAGCTCTCAATAAGAAACTTTCCCTATAAACACAAATACAGTTGTATTGTAGTCTATTGGACAAGCGATCTAATGATCACAAGTTCATGCCCGCTAGGGGTTTATTTAAACCAGGGGTCCTCAAACTGCGGCCCGCCAAGCACTTCTGTCTGGCCCCGCCGACAACGCCGGCAGGCGTGCATTTATAATGAAGCTCCTGGGGAGCTCGGGCCAGGCCATGGAGCGCACTTCACTTTACCTATTGGAGGGCACCGCTCCCGATGTCTGTGCTACCTGCTCTGCCTCTGGCCCACTGTTTAAAAAGTTTGAGGACCCCTGATTTAAACAATTTGTTTAAAACAAATGTAAAAAAAAAATTCAAATCACTTTGTCTAGAGCAGTGGTTCTTGTTTGAGGTACCGAACCCACCAGTTTCATATGCACATTCACTGAACCCTTCTTTAGTGATAAATCAAATATGATTTTTTTTCCAAATTCAAGACATAGGTACCGTATATGCTAGAGTATAAGCCGACCCGAATATAAGCCCAGGCCCCTAATTTTACCACAAAAAACTGGGAAAACTTATTGACTCGAATATAAGCCTTGGTGGGGGGGATGTATTCTAGGGAAAGGAGTGATTTAGAACTTTTATTTACTTTATTTTTTTATTATATTTTTTAAAGCTTTTTTTTTTTTTTAACTATTTTATGGGATATTCTATACATTACTATTGCAGCTGGTCATAGACCAACATAGACAGTTAAAAAAAACAAACAAAACCCATAAGAAAGTGGCGCGAATGCAGTTTGGTTTTTTTTTTTTAAATTCCAACCCATTCTGAATTTTTTTTTCTAGCATTCCAAGTACATGTTATGGAATATTATATGGTACCATTACGAAGTACAATTTGTCCTGCAAAAATAATCCCTCATACAGTTTTGTGACGAAAAAATAAAGAAGTTGTGGGAAGACAGAGAGTAAAACGCAAAAATTTAAAAATGGCTATGGCGGAAGGGATTAATATGTGATACCATGGCTTCTTCTGTATCCTCCTTACATCTTGTGACTATAGGTATTAAAGAAGTGGCTAATGTGTGCAACCTGAGCCTGATGAAGTTGGTAACTCCAGAGGACGATGAAAGCGATGACACAAGTCAGTTACCAAATCAGGAGGAGCCGCCACCATATCAAGAGACTGCTGATCACGGTAAGAGAGTGTTATAGATGTAAGGCTTAATGTGACTCTCTTCGGAGAGCAGCAAATTTTATCTATGGTGGTGTGGGCAGATCTTAAACAGAGGCAGCATATAATGCTAAAGAGCAAGTGTGCATTGTGTTTACTTCAGACAATTACCCCTTTCAACCATGCAATATGATAGTATGGCACAGCCGGGAAGGGATTCCAGCTATCCCACCATAATAGTATGCAATGTAATAGTAAATCTTATATATATATATATATATATATATATATATATATATATATATATATATATATATATATAAAATCTCCTACTAATATTATAAATGTGAAAGTTTGTGAGTTTTGATGTTTGTTACTCAATCACGCAAAAACGGCTGAACGGATTTGGCTGAAATTTGGCGCAGATAGATAGGAACCCCGATTAAAATATAGGCTACTTTGTATCCCGGTAAATGACGTCACTACATTGTATATCATTGTAATGCTATCAATACATAAAATAAAGGTAACATGTTGCTTAAGAGTTCACTGTATTGTATTCGCTGCAATCTATGAAAAGGTCTAAAATGTATCTCTTATTAATACTAGCCGATAAAAGAATCACTAATAAGTGAATGTATCTATGTGCTCAAAACAAAAAATAGTAAACTGGCTGTCTAAATTTCAGTCAGACATGGGGGTGATCCTGATGTATATACTGTATGGATCACTAACCCCATCGATACTGTTACATAGGGTGTGATAAATTCTGGCTTCTATATAGTAGTCCCTAATTAGAGGAGTATATCTGCTTAGCCTGGCTGATACACTTACAGCCCGGCAAAACAAGACAGCGATCAAGAAGCCATGTTTGTTTAGAAAGGTGGACAGGGGTTCACCTTATTTTATATATAGTTTACTATATATCTCCTGATACCAAACTTGACTTTATGGCAGCCTGGGAACAAGACCTTGATTGTATCCTGCCCTCATCTCAATGGATTGACTTTTATACATCTATTACCAAAGGCATCTTTATGGGACTTTCTCTAAAAGTCTTTCATAGGACCTATCTAGTCCTTTATCAATCGCTTTTTCCCTACAGTTTCACCCCTTTGTTTTCGGGGCTGTAATGCCTTAGACACTACTTTCCATACATAGTGGGCCTGCCGTCATGCTCATTACTTTTAGCTGGCCATTCATAGAATCATGCAGCGACTTCTTGGACAGTCTTGCCCATTATCGACCCCCATATTTCTTTGTAATCTTTAGCCTGCTAGGTCCACATCACCTTCAAATGGGAACAGGTGAGTATGAGGTTTTCCTTTTTTTTTTTTTTTTCCCCTTCCCTTACCTAATATTTAAAAAAAAAAAAGAAAAAAAAATTATTGCAGCCAACTTTTTACAGGATGTGTAAAATTTGATGCCAACATAAAGCTGAGGAATAGTAAATTATATTGGCTGGTATGCCTATCTGTATGAACAGCAGATAATTTCAAACTTTTTAAACTGCATATTTTTCCAAATTTCCTATTTTTCCATAATTAAATACAAAACATCAACCAAAATCTATCACTAACACAAATGTGTGATGAAAAGCAATCTCTAATCATTTTAGTGAGTTAATGTTATTACCGCATAAAGTGATATGTCAGATTAGAAAAATGGAGCTTTGTGAAGACGTTTAAAATTGGCTGTGGTGGGAAGGGGTTAAAAATGTCTGAAGTAAATGTATTAGAAAACGTAATTCAGCTTCTGTTTGGTTGAATTCACATGTCTGGTTTTCAGTGGAGAACTGAATTGAAACAAAGAGGCAAAATGTAGTATAGACCTAATATAGATCTAGCTGCAGAGCGGCTGCAGTAAAGTGAAACTGCTTGTGAGACTTCATTCACATTTGGCAAATATGCTGCAGAAATTTGTGCACTAATCCATAAACGGTCATGAATCCTAGCAGAATATAATTACAAAACATCTGATCCTTAGAAGGATTTTAAATTAGGTAAATACAACTGCAGATGAACAACACCCCACAACAGGTTCCCCTTTTATTTGATTTTTCATACACTGCTTCTGCATTTTGGCCTATTGTTTTGTACACCCTTGCTATGGAAATTAAGAGGTTAAGTAGCATCCAGATGCACAAATCAAAGGACATTGATTAATTGATTACCAGCAAGTGTGACCACCTATATATGGTGAAGTTTTGGCAGTTTGCTGGTCTAGATCATTCATATATTCATATGTATGTTCACATGATGCCAAGAAGGCGCAATGATCTTAGAGAAACAGTTCATCATTCTAGTGTTAAATATTACTCATTAGTGGAAAACATTTAAGACAGTTGGCAATCTTTTCAGGATTAGATGTGTCAGCAAGTTTACCTGAAATTTTAGGCCATGCAATGTTCAGAGAAGTTGCAAAAAACCAAGATCTATCTCTCAGACTCTACAGATCTCAGATAGAATGTTAAAGGGGTTGTCTAGCCCCAAATTGGTTTTTTTTTTCATGCTGTTTAGAAGTGTTGCTGGGAGAAATTCTGTTTTTTCTAAAACGCACATGAAGACATGGATTAAGTTTGCAAAGTTGCATCTGACTAAATCTCAAGGGAAACCCATCATACCAACTATCAAGCACAGTGCTGGAGCTATTGCCATTGGAACTAGTCTCTTTGCAGTCATTGGGGGTTATTTATCAAATGCGCCTTCTTTTGGGTTACATTTTGCGCAAATGGGCCGTATGTGTGCCCTTTGTGACGTGATTTACTAATCGGGTGCAAGCTGTAGATAAATTCCATGCACGTGTTGGGGTTATGTGTGTTGACTTCTGGATCTGCTAGGAAGGCCTCAAATCCATTCAGCTTGTCCAATGAAGAGAGTTACCCCCCCCCCCCCCCCTTCCCCCCACTAGCTACGCCTCTGCTCTAGCATTCTTTTAAAAAGGTGCAAATAATAAATCTGGTGGACACATGTTCGCCCAAGTGGCCATGCCTACTTTTCTCGCCAAAATCACAAAGTGGTGGATAGGGAATTTTCAAGTAGAAAAAAAAAGGCTCAAACACTTCATAAATCCGACATAACAGCGAAAAAGTAGCAAGAAAAGTGCAGCCCACGCCAAATTCATGAGAAAACACGTTGATAAATGTGCCCCATTGAGTCATCCATGAACATCTCTTTTCCTTAAATGTGAAGCCATCTATGGGGCAGGACAGTGCTGAAATGCCGAGACGGGACCTTAAAGGGGTATTTCCATTTGAAGGATCCTATCTGTAGTCCTAGCTTATGTAAATTGAAGAGTTTTCCTAAATACACTGCTCAAAAACATAAAGGGAACACTTAAGCAACACAATGTAACTCCAAGCAACACTGATTGACAATCAATTTCACATGCTGTTGTGAAAATGGAATAGACAACAGATGGAAATTATTGGCAATTATCGAGACACACTCAATAAAGGAGTGGTTCTGCAGGTGGCGACCACAGACCACATCTCAGTACCAATGCTTTATGGCTGATTTTTTGGTCGCTTTTGAATGTTGGTTGTGCTTTCACACTCATAGTAGCATGTGGCAAGAAGGTTTGCTGTGTCTGTCAGCGTAGTGTCCAGAGGATGAAGGTGCTACCAGGAGACAGACCAGTACACCAGGAGATGTGGAGGGGGACGTAGGAGACAACAACCTAGCAGGACCACTACCTCCGCCTTTGTACAAGGAGGAACAGGAGGAGCACTGCCAGAACCCTGCAAAATCACCTCCAGCAGGCCACAAATGTGCGTGTGTCTGCACAAACTGTCAGAAACCAATTCCATGAGGATGGTATGAGGGCCCAACGTCCACAGATGGGGGTTGTGCTCACAGCCCAACACCGTGCAGCACGCTTGGCATTTGTCACAGAACACCAGGATTGGCAACTTCGCCACTGGTGCCCTGTGCCCTTCACAGATGAAAGCAGATTCCTACTGAGCACATGTGACAGAGTCTGGAGACGCTGTGGAGAGCGATCTGCTGCCTGCAACAGCCTTCAGCATGACCGGTTTGGCAGTGGGTCAGTAATGGTGTGGGGTGGCATTTCTTTGGAGGGCTGCACAGCCCTCCATGTGCTCACCAGAGGTAGCCTGACTGCCACTAGGAACCGAGATTAGATCCTCAGACCCCTTGTGAGACGATATGCTGGTGCGGTTGGCCCAGGGTTCCTCCGAATGTAGGACAATGCCAGAGCTCATGTGGCTGGAGTGTGGCAGCAGTTCCTGCAAGATGAAGGCATTAAAGCTATGGACTGGCCCGCCCATTCCTCAAACCTGAATCCGATTGAGCACATCTGGGACATCATGTCTCACTCCATCCACCAATGTCACTTGCACCACAGAGTGTCCAGGAGTTGGCAGATGCTTTATCAAGGTCTGGGAGGAGATCCCTCCGGAGACCTTCCGCAACCTCATCAGGAGCATGCCCTGGTGTTGTAGGGAGGTCATACAGGCACGTGGAGGCCACACACACTACTGAGCCTCATTTTGACATATTTTAAGGACATTACATCAAAGTAGGATCAGCCTGTAGTGCGTTTTTCCACTTTAATTTTGGTGGTGACTCCAAATCCAGGCCTCCATTGGTTAATGAATTTGATTTCCATTGATGATTTTTCTGTGATTTTGTTGTCATCACATTCAACTTTGTACAGAACAAAGTATTTAATGATAATATTTCATTCATTCAGATCTAGGATGTGTTATTTGAGTGTTCCCTTTATTTTATGAGCAGTGTATATTGCTTTTGCAATGCTGCTTTGTTCTCCTGCTATGTGAACTTATTCCTCTCATTGTTACACATTGTTTCCATAGAGTCTGACCTGTGTGATAAGACAGGACAGATGACATCACTCACTGCTCTCACTGTTATCTTCAGCTAATTGCTGTGTCTGTTATCTCTATGTAAACACACAGATATCAATGAGTCTAGAAGCATGTACATTTACATAAGATTTCTAGTAACAATAAGTATTGTGTTAATACATAGTGTCCTGCTCAGCAAGCTGGGGGGAGGATGGTTTGCACTGTTTGATAAGGAATACAGGAAATGAGAAGAGACTGGAGTTTGCCATGGTTTTTTCCACGGCGCTTTATTTTGCTGTGGGATGCCACGTGGGTTCTTAGGCTTAAGGAAAGCTATGCATAATGTATTCCCACAAACCCCAATGAATTGGAGAAACATTGTAAAGAAGAGTGGGCCAGAATTTCTCCAGAATGATGTGAGACTGACAAAGAATACAGAAGTACATTACTTGATGTTATTGCTGCTACAGGTAGTTGTACAAGCTGCTGATTCATGGGGTGGACTTTAGTTTTCCACACATGGCTTCATTTTGTGATATAAATAGTGGAATATGTTGCGTCATTCTTATCTGAGGTTGTGTTTACCTAAATCTAAGGATCCTAATGATAGATTTTGTTTATAATGTTCTGATATGTAAAACCATAGAATCCTGCATGACAGATGAGTTCTACTACTAAACCCCCTGTGCGTGTGACTCAGACTTATTCTGGGATTCCAGCACTTGAGGAGTTATGTGATTTACGCTGCTCCTCCAGGGCTCCAGCTGTGGAAGTTTAAACGTGGGGGGGCAGTAAAATTATTGCTTGCATGTACACGCGTACTCCAGATGTGTCAGAGCTCCACAGAGGGATTTTCACATCTGCAGCATTGGTGGTTCAGTGGTAGAATTCTCGCCTGCCACGCGGGAGGCCCGGGTTCGATTCCCGGCCAATGCAGCATAAATTTTTTTTGTTTTTTTGTTTTTTCTCTCTACAATATATTTCAGGCATAGCTATAGTGGACCAACCATATAACTGCTAGGACTATGTATGTATGTATTCACTGTGATGTGACTCCTGGTCATTTCTATGTATTTATATTTTCACCCCATATATACAACAGGGAGTGTCCCTGTGTGACAGTTGATCCACCTGTCTGTAACAATTTCTAAAGTATAGAGGGTTAATAGGACACAGGAGCTCATCACATAGCCCAGACTTGTACAGACCCTGTGCTTCTTTATGTTAGCAATAATGTTGAGGAGTTTACAGAGATACAGAGATGACTCTGCCGCCCTATATCTTCCCTGATTATAGGCTGCAATAGTGAAATAAAAGTTTCAAGAACTTGCTTGTAGGGGGGAAGGGAACAGATGTGACATTACCATTTTTAGAGTATTGTCTACAATACATACATTCATAACAATCCTCAACTATGAGAAGTAAATGTGACTGTCTATTCACTAATAGTGTACAGAGATCTTGAAGACCTCTGGTGGAGCTTTATATTCTGGAAACTGAATTGACTTTTTCTTATGACACTAATAAATATTATGTCTGAAAAATATATAATAATAATAAAAAAATTGCAACTGCATTGGCCGGGAATCGAACCCGGGCCTCCCGCGTGGCAGGCGAGAATTCTACCACTGAACCACCAATGCTGTATGTGGGATGTCACCTGAAGTGAGCTCAGACATGCATGAAGTAGACATTCCTTGGGGAATCTCAGACATTCCTTGGGGAATCTCAGACTTCTATAGTTTGAACCCTGGAGGAGCAGAGTTAATAAGGTTCTTGTTGTTTTGCTGGAATTTCAGAAAGCTCTGCCCAGGTGAAAGGACAGATACATCATTGGGGGAGGCCTGGCTTTTCTTGATGACTCATCATTCTGTGATAGCCATGGATTTATATGTTCTGCATTACATACTGACTAAACCTCTTGTTTTATTCTTTCTTTTTGCATGAACTCCTGATACAGATGACTCCAGTCTGGACAACATTAGCGTGTTTGCACCAAGGAGGTGAGGAAATTTGGGGATTCATATAACAAGTGTCTAGCAATGGAGGGAGATTTAGTCTCTACGCTGTGAATACTTGAGCCTCAAGATGGGAGGTCTTTACTTGGCCTCAATAGTACTATCTGTGACCACCAGATGGCAGTGAGAGCTTTCAGTTTTATTCCTACCCATCAGGTCCTCTCTTGCAGAGGCATCCTTCAATAAGCTGGGAATCTCACTCTTCATTATTATTGCAGTCACATCTTCATTTACTTGTACACCGTGCAGCAAATAATAATGAGAATAGAGCAGGAGGCTTTCCTGACATTCATATGACGTCCCGGGTCACCGGCCATAGTGCACCATATAATACTGTGATTTCAGGTGAAGTCTTCTTCCAGAGTTGGGGTTCACACACTTCTCACAGTAACTAATATCACACAGGTTATGCTTAACACAAAACAATAGCAATGCAATATAGGGGGCTTTATTAGATGCAGAAACATGCCACAAACCGATGAAACAATTACAATGATCTATCTCATAGATATGAAATCAGCCGCCAATTGCATTGGGCATCAGATTTGTCTACATACAGTGCTTGTGGAGTCAGTGCCCAGTGTCCCCATGATTGACATTGACAGCCTCTGTCTCTTCAGCCATATCTGTGAAATCATGATTATCTCTGCATTGTTATATCAGTTTATGACCACAGAGGTATTTTTTTTTTTTTTTTTACTAAAGGCCCCCACACTGCCCTATTATTGATTTGGAAGAAATCTTGGACCTGATAAATTTCCTTTTAAAGCGCACCTACAATTATAAATCCATTTTTCCACAATTAATAGTACACATAAATTTAAGAACATTTATAATATTAATAATATATTTTTCCTCCTCACAATAGGCTGCGCTCTTCCTCCTTTCCTTCACTCAGGCTGGGTTCACACTTCTGCTGTCCCCCATTCTGTTCTCCATTCCGCTTGAAAAGTTTTGGGGGCAGAAACCCAGCGAACCTTATGGTAGTCCATGGGATCCGCAAGTTTCCACGGGTAACTGCCTTTTAAGTGGATTGGGATTCCATTTTTCCCCGAGCATAGGTGTGAGCCTAGCATCAGTGTGTTATCACTAACAGCATCTGTAACCTTCTTCAGCCTCACACACAGAAGTCTATGAAAAGGGGAGGAAGGGGCTGGCCAATAGATTTATTGCCTCAGCCTGTGCAGTGGTAGAGCAATAGACTTTTATATTAGATGTAACTCAGCCTGCTAAGTAGAGACAGAAGCCCATTGCATTAAAAGCTATTGTAACATTTCTTATACTCGCCTGTACTACTTTATTAATGAAAAGCTATTTTATAATCGGAGGCATGCTTTAAGTTTCACACTATCGGTGAATAAGGAACATTTTTGCATGCAGA
Source organism: Leptodactylus fuscus (assembly GCF_031893055.1). NCBI lineage: Eukaryota > Metazoa > Chordata > Amphibia > Anura > Leptodactylidae > Leptodactylus > Leptodactylus fuscus. The sequence goes on along the minus strand of NC_134271.1, from coordinate 77,720,358 downwards.
GGCTGAAAACCTTTGCTGTCCTGTTCACATTGCTGAAGGTTTGTTACATTTATCAGTATCCTGTCCTATTACTTTGTTTTACTTACTGTATAATTGTCTATAAAGAAGAAAATGTTTGTTTTTGTACCGTGTTAGCCAGTGGGTATGAAATATAAAAAACAAAAAACTTGAGTCTTCAGTAGATGATACCTTTTTTAATGTCTAACTCATAATGATGACAGATTATAACGTTTCAACGCTCTTTGGCTTCTTCTTCAGATATAACTAAGAAACATGTATATACTAATAAACCTCTTCTCCTCATCCCCCTCCCTCCTGAAATCCTATCCCTATGTGTCCTGTTGTACATAAATATGCAGCCGTCAGAAATTGTTCTTAGTTATATCTGAAGAAGCCGAGAGCTTCAAAACGTTATATTCTATCATCATTATGAGTTAGCCATTAAAAAAGGTATCACCTACTGAAGACTTTCAAGTTGTTTTTTTTTTTTTTTATAATTGTCTAGACTAGATACAATTTTACTAAACTGTGAGAATTTCTATGTAAAGTTGAGGAAGACATTTTCTATACTACATTTTCTAGTGTTGCATTAATTCATGATATACTAAAGTAGCAGCTCCTGGGGATAGCCCTCCGGCTCATATACTGAACAGGATTTTGTCCAGGGTAGACCAGAAACCATTTGAGGACAAATAAGAATACAAGAGTTCAGGTGCCTGGGTGGATCCTGTGGTTTTGGACTGCACATATTGCATCAAACCATGAGCTGCCAGACTTATTACATCTGGTGAGGTTTTCAGCCACTTGATGTAAGCAGAAGTGCTTTAATTCCCCTACAGTAAGCAGAGATCTTGAAATGGTGAGGAAATAGTGGAAGTGATAAAGCTCATTTTCCAGGCGGCTGCGCTGCCTCTGTAAGTTCTGCCTGCAGTGAGCGGATGTTCTGGAGGAGATGATTGTAGGATTCCTGCATTCATCATGTGGCATTACCATAACAATGGTGCTGTGAGCATGAGAAGCCGCTGCCAGGTCGCCCCTCTTCCGGCTAACAAGTGATTAATTAGGAGTGTTAACCCTTAATGTAAAAAAGTGTGCCGCAATTATGGTGACGGCACAGCCCAGGCGAGTCATCGTTTTGCCTATAATCATTATTTCAAAATATTAAGGGCACCCTCATACACGGCCTAAATGAGGAAACACAAAACAGTCACCCTCTGTATTTTGTATTTTATGCTTCTTGCTTTGTTATTTTGTGGCCCGCAGTTCTCCTGCAGCTGCAGTGACTCTTAATCTAGATGGAATTGTTCAGGTACTGGACCGGTACCTACATGAACCAAGCACAGGCATGATGACCCGAATCTGTGTGCTAAAGTGGTTGTATCACCTCTACATAAAGACCCCACGCAAGGTGCGTACTCTCAGAGCTACTCTCAAGTTCTTTTATACATTCAGGTAGTGGGCATATATAGACACTATAGATTACTAGGTGTAAATACTTGTCTGAAAGCTCCTCCTGTACTGGGGAGCCGTATACAGGCACCATAAATGACCTGTATATTGGAAATGAAGGGTCAGAGGAATTTGGGGCAGTATATAGACACTATAGGTGACATTCTGTGTAGAGTTGTATAGTCCACCCTTTTATATCTAATATGTGCTTATGGGGAATGGTGGGGGGTGTAGACACTGCAGATGATTTCCTGTATAGAGATGTAGAAGGGAGGGAGGGAGGAGGGATTGGGGTATAAATCCTGTAGATGGGTTCATACAATTACAATGTTGTTGACCCCTGTTATCCTCTTGATGCAGATGTTCCGTCACACTGACCTCCTGTTCCCCATTTTGCTGAAGACATTGTCTGATGAGTCTGATGAGGTGAGTAGTATGGTTTGTGCTGCTGCAGGTATCTAGTGAGGACAAGACAGATGTGCAGTGTACATGACTTGTGTATACGATGTGTTATGCCTTGTGTGGCCTCAAGGGGGAGCATAACTTCTGTCTACTGTATCCTTTAAATCCCCCTCAGGCCTGAACTTGGCATAACAGAGTGTGCACAGTTCTCATGGACCATTGTCATTCATTGATTTTCTGTTCTGGATTATTTTAGATGCTGAAAGTTTAAAGGAATAAAACTAAATAAAGTTTTCCATTAAACTTTGGGTCCGATCCATTGTGTGCCTTGTACGACAGCTTTTGTTGCACCTGACTGTTTATGGCAGAAAATTTGTCTTTTTTTTTTTTTTTTTTTTTGAAATCGTGCCTCTCTCACCATTTTTCAAAAAAATTGGGTGTAGAAGTGTAGGACCGGGGTGGAGATGCCTCACCTTGTCAGATTTACTATAAGGCTTATCTTACATCTTCGCCAGAGTCTGTATTGGAGACTCCATCTCTGTGTCCCCTTGCAAGTTGGCAGAGGAAACAGCTTTGCACAGAGGACTTTTTCGTCCCCCAGTTACAGCTTTAAAAGGACGGACACCCAATGGACCCCATTATAGTCAATGGGGTCCGTCAGACACTGTGTGTTACAGCTATTCTAGCAGCCCACCTCTCCGCTGTTCTGGTACTCCAACGGACCAGCACAAGGGAAATGCAATGCTAGTGTGAACCTAGCTTAACTCGCACTAAAAAACTGGCACGTGTTATATCAGAGACTGGCGTGGAATTAATTTCTGATGACCTTCCACAATGCACCTGAATTATTAAGAGACCGGATTCTCTTAATAATTCTGGCGCACCTCATGCCAATGCACAATAGTGGTTAACACCAGTGCACAAAGCAGCCATCTTAATAATTTGGCACATTTGTGTAGCTCTTTTCAGGATCTTTGCTTGCTGGGAGTGACTGGAAATATTCAGTGTTTGCACCAAAAGGCTGTAAACCTGATCAAATCCAATTGACAAGAGTCGCAGATGTAGCAGACCTGTATACTTGTGTGACCTGGGTTGCAGCTGTGTGAAATGTTGTGTTGCTTTTGTTCTCTGTTTTGCTGGGTGATGCTTGAGTTTCTGTCTGAGGCTGTGCTTGAAAAGTCTACAGTACAGAACACATGAGCCGTTCCCATGTGGCTGGTGATGTGCAATGGTTACATGTGTTATGCTGTTCTGGGCAGTGATGTGGGCAGGGTTCAATATCTGGGGTATTTCCTTGGCACCCTTCACCATGAATGATATGCTTTGTGTTTTGGAGATAAATGCAGTGTGGTGTTTGGGTTGGAAGTAGTTAATGGAGCTGGAGCGTATTTTCCCCCTCCTCTAGCAGAGCTGCGGGGCGGCCGTGCTTGTTTCCATGGTGACAGAAGGCTGGATTGCTCTGCAGAGCATTACACTAGGCAGAATGCTGTGTCCTGAATGTTAATGGCAGCCTCTGCTGCTCCCCCTTCTCTTAAATCCCATCATCATTTGTAGGCGATTAACCCTTTGTATAGTGGTGGTCAGAGGCCAGGTCAGTTGCTGCATATGTACAGAAGTGTGCAGTATTGGGGTGCTTTTGGTAATTTTCTGCAGTTCCTACACAAATTCCCCTTTTAATATGGAAATCGGATAAAATTGTGTTGAGAACTGGACCAGTCTTTGCATTTGCTGCATGACTCTGGGCTATAGGGAAATAATGCAGCAGATTGGCAGCTCTGAAATGATGGGACTAGAGATATTATGAGTGCACTACACAGGTACGATGATGATGAAACGTATTTGGTGTCTGTCAGCTGTACTGTGATCTTCATCCTCCCAGTGTCCTGTGTGCCTCAAATGAAAGGCATCCCATGTCCTCTGAGTGCAGCCTCCTCTCTGTCCTCATCATCATCTCCTACTATGATGTTGAAGATTTCTGTTGGGGACCATGTGGTGTCTCTGACTGCAGATTATTCCCCCTACAACAAGTGGACTGAAGAGATGATGATGATTCCTGTCCCTCTGATGAATGGAGGCACCTATGTGTCTCTGAGCGCACGCACACCTTTCCCCTGACTCCCCTTACCATACCTATTTGACCTAATGGTAATAATTATTCTTTCCCTAGGTCATCCTGAAGGACCTGGAGGTTCTCGCAGAAATTGCCTCCTCTCCAGCTGGACAGAGTGACACTGCCAATGAGGAGATTGCAGGCAGTCAGACCAAACTGCAGGTGCCTTCCCCAGCTCGTGGAGTGTTACCTGGTAGCTGCAGTGAGGGTGAGCAACTATACCATGAGGGGAACTTCACGGACCCCAAATAATAGTGGAAAACAACACTAGGGACCATAATACTATGCACAGCTGACATCAGTACTCCCCCCCCCCCCCCTCAAAATACCCAGATGATAGCAGCACTGTCCTCTCCCGCCGATCTATCTATCTATCTATCTATCTATCTATCTATCTATCTATCTATCTATCTATCTATCTATCTATCTATCCAGCTGACAACCTAGTCCTGTTCATACAGCCGAGGTTTATTACAATGTGTGTGTGCAGGTAAGAGCTATCAGCTAGGACTCCAGAACAGAAGAGAGATTTCTGGGGCTGCTGTGTTTACCTCAAAAGAATTTTCAACACTGATACGTTGTAAAATAAACCTTTGGAGTTGGAGCTGATTTGGGTGGGGTCAGACTGGCAAAAAAAGTTACCGACTCCAGCTTTAAAACATAATCATTAAGTGTCCATTCACACAGTTTTTTGGCGCTGATTTTGACGCTAAGTCCGCCTCAGAATCCACGTGGAAAAAAGCCTCCCATTGACTTCATTGGGTTCCTTTTTCAAAATCAGCACCAAAAAACTCCATGTGAATGGACCCTAACTTTTTAATATTTCCTTATACAATTATTAATATTGTAGAAATTATTAGATACATAGCATGTCACAGATTTACAATTAGTTTTACGGCTTTGGTCTATGATTAGCAGCCATTTGTGAAGGAGTTAGCGTTAGAGCAGGAGTCCCACTGAGATCAAGCAGAGATTTTTAAAATATAGAACAAAATGTATTAAATGATAACTCAACTTTTGAACCACTTTAGATTTTCTGGCAGTATTTGTGTCATTAATACATTTTTTTTTTTTTAATAAACTTTATTAACAAATTTAGTCTCCTTTCTGTGAAATTCTGCATTTCTTCAGTCTTACGCTTGCTTGTGTATTAAGAGCTGTCCCTGCTTCTCACTGTATACGATGTTCAGGCTTGTGTGTGTAATGAAGAGAAAATGACAATGAAGGAAGCGGTTATATCTCAGGCTTCTGGTGTCATATGAAAGAGCGATTCCCATCTGACAATAAGGTAAAAGTTGTACCTGACTGAAAATATAATCGGGACTGGGAAGCAGAACTGTAACCTTAGTGTGCGCTTTAATATGACAACGTTTTATAATGCCTGAGATATTTTTGCTTCATTACACTCACAAGCCCATACACCATGAGAAGTAGGGAACAGCTGTCAAGAGTAAGAATGCAGGAATGCAGGATTTCACAGAAAGGAGCCAAACCTGCTTAATAAAGTACTGTATATTACAAAATCTATTAATAATACAATACTGTCAGAAAATGAAAAGCTGTTTCACAGTTTAGTTTTGCTGTAAGAGTTGCACGCCTCTTAATATATTTTGGGCAACTTTTGCTGTCCGTGCTCTACAAAATGAAATCTACCGAAGCATAAATTATAGGGAATCTGTCGGGCCATTGGAGACCACATCCGTTCCCTCTATACTCCACCTATATTATTACTTTTGCCTGTATTGTGTGAAGCATAAAATTGCAAAACCTGATGCAAAGGCCTTGATGCAGTATTCCTATAGTCTTATTAGAAATATATTTTTTATGATTTTAACGGGATATCTGGGTTCAGGTTATAAGGATATTTCTTTTATTACAATTTACCAATATACTTTCACAAACCATCCTGATCATGTGATGCCTGCACATAGTTCTGATGTGTCCATCACATGACCAGGCATTTTATCCCCTGGAAGTAATCAATGAAAGCAAGTATATCGAAGACCTTGGTGAACCGAATCAGAAAGACATTTGGAAACTTCAGGTTGCTTATACGAGGAGTATATAAGAAACAAGATAGAAGATTATGCAGTCTGTATTGTTTGCACCTGTAGTCTGTATCTGTCTTTTAAGATCCTGGTAACTAATGTTCTCTTGTTGGGAATAATGATGAGCAGATAGAGATGAGTGGAGTATTTGCCCCCTGTATAGACATTACATGGCAGAATACATACTCATTTCTGTGCACATCTCTGCACTTGGAGGCCACAGGTTTTGTTAGTCCTGTCTGTGTTATCAGAGGATTACAGAGCAGGAGAGAGGGGAAGTTATTGTTTCTCATGTAGCTATTTCTGCACTATTAGTTCTCTTCTAATGTTGGGGGTCACGCTCCGTGTGGTAGTGCAGCTGGCGCAGGGTATGTAGCTACACTTATGTTTTATACTGCACTCTGGTTGCAGGAAGTTGCTCCACTACTCCACTTTCCTCTCCAATGAAGGCCAGCTTGCAGGTTTGATGTCAGTGAGTGCCACATCCTGGCGTGTTTGGCATTACATGATCTTGACTTCACGATCTTTTGCCTGTTAATTATCCTAACAGGAACTCGGGGTCCGGAGAGCTCACCCTCAACACCCACCATGAATTCCTATTTCCACCGCTTTATGGTAAATCTTCTGAAGAGATTCAGCAGCGAAAGAAAACTCCTAGAGACGAGGGGAGCGTTTATTATCAGGTATCAATGCAGGGGAAGGGATGGATCATGTGTCCAAGGAAAGAGGCGCTTAGACATATATCACTGTACCTCCATTCTTATGATAAGTCATGGTTTCATTCCCTTTACACTACATTCCCTCCATTCTAATTATAAGTTGGGGTCTCACCCCCTTACAAAACAGAGCCTCGATTCTAGGGATATGTTTTCATCTCTGTCCCCTTACACTACAGAATTATTATTGCTCTTACTATGTGTTTCCACCTCCACTAAGCAACCATGAGGAGAGGTCTGGTTTGTAGCGGATCATGATTTTGCCAATCCTCATATCTTTTTTTTTATCTGCTGTCTTCCCTTCAGACAGCTGTGTCTTCTCTTGAATGCTGAGAACATCTTCCACTCAATGGCAGACATCCTGCTACGGGAGGAGGATCTAAAATTTGCATCTACAATGGTCCAGAACCTAAACAGCATCTTACTGACTTCCTCCGAACTCTTCCAGCTGCGGAGTCAGCTTAAAGACCTTCAGACCCCTGTACGTATGTCCCCTTCCTACACTGTGAAATACTGTTCTATGACCAATTCTTAAAAAAGAAAATAACAATATGGGGTAATAGAAACGTATAACAACCCCTGGGATGAACCTAAATGTGTTTAATGTGACAGTGGAGAATGAGTTGGGGAGTGTAAAGGCTGGTGGAGGGTCTTGTCCTATAGAGTGGGAGAGGGACCTTATCTCAGAAAGTGTGGTAGGTGATCTTTTCTGTAAATTGTGGTTATAGGATGTTGTCTCATAATGCGGAAATCTCATCCTGTTGAGATAAGGGAGATCTTGTTTTGTACAACTGGGAGGATCTCATCCTGTAGAACTGGGTAGTGAAATGGTGAATGAAGGGTCTTCTTTCTAGCATACTGACTCTTGTTTCTTCTAGGAGAGCTGTAACCTGTTCTGTTGCCTGTACCGCTCCTGGTGTCACAGTCCTGTAGCTACTGTGTCTCTGTGCTTCCTCACTCAGAACTACCGACATGCTTATCACCTCATCCAAAAGTTGTATCCTTTGCTACTCTGCTCTCAGTAATGAAATGGCCACTGCGCTCATTGGGTGGCTGCTGCTTTCAGGCTCTGTTATTGTTCTTTGACCTCTCACTTGCAGTGGGGACCTGGAGGTCACTGTGGATTTCCTGATTGAAGTGGACAAGTTGGTGCAGCTGATAGAATGTCCGATCTTCACATGTGAGTACGTCCAGTGCCTGCCGTGTATACAGCACCCCCAGCACTAGGCAGGAAATAGAGCAGAAGTGATGAGTTGCTGCACGGGGGACTCTATGAAGAGCAAGTCAGGTCAGGGTAGAGCAATCTAGAGAAAAAAATGGAACAACATTTCACTAGTGCAGATTCACATTTATTTTTCAAATTACGTAGGATCCCTATGGTGTCACCAATAATTCACAATGTCTGTATTCATGTAGTGGTTTGCGTTCTAGAAAGCCATTCATCTGCTTATTTTAGTGTGGAATGACATAGCTAGCAGTAGCAGGTCAGGAGAGAGGAGCATAACATGGAAGGGGGGAAGCGTACAGTGTCAGAGGGGAAGGAGGGGCATATACAGTCAGAGGATTAGGGGGGTGGAGGTTGATTTCATTTAGAGTTCTAGACTTTATGGATGGGGTGACCTTCTCAGTGGGGTGTTGGGTGCTCTGTGGCCAGGTTATTACTATAGTTTATGGCGGTGACCTCTTACCTGTCTATTCTCTAGACTTGCGGCTGCAGCTCCTGGATGTAGAGAATCACCCATACCTGATCAGAGCACTTTATGGTCTCCTCATGCTGCTTCCCCAGAGCAGCGCCTTTCAGCTGTTGTCACACCGACTGCAGTGCGTCCCCAACCCTCAGCTCATGAGATCAGGGTAAGTCTAGGGGTTCATACATGGTGGCAAACCCTGATCTGTGTGTGTAGGACAATAATGAAGCAGTATACATTTGGCTGGATATTGACCTGCATAGTTTAAAAATTTTAAGGTATCACTCTCTTCTCTTTTCAGACTTGCTGAGTCAGCACCTCTGAGCTCCCCCAAATCAGACTCTGAAAGGATAGACTACACAGAGCTGCTACAGCACTTTGAAAAGGTTCAGAACAAGCACCTAGAAGTAAGACACCAACGAGCCGGGGACATACTGGAGCGTCGTCTGGGGCAGTGACTTCCCTCCAGAGTGCACTGAGCTCCTTCTTGCCCCTTGGTTTATGTAGCTCATCCCTGCTCCCGTTCAGGCCAGACCCAGACTCTAGCAGCCACCAGTGACATGGAGTAGCTGCAACCTTGGATGTTTGCAAAGGGGTAATGGGCTCACAAGGACTGCACTAGACCAGAGCTCCTGAGCAGAATCTGTTAGGGATGTTTTGGGGGGTTCAGCGGTTCTTGCCCCAGCAGTTGTCAGCATATAGGACATCACCCTGAAACTGGGCCTTCACTGTGATTGGCTGGATCTATATATCTTTAGGTGATGCCACCATCAAGGATCTGCAGTAAGGACAAAATGGGGCATCCTCTGTTCACTCTTCTTCTGTTCTGTTGTTTTTTATGAGTTGATTAAAGTAAGAGACGTCTCTTATGTAGTGTTTTTGCTTAAACATTCCAGAAACCTAATAGAGGAATTGCAGGTAGACTCACATAACATAAAGGGGCTCACCTGTAATTATACCCACTACCCGTTTCCAGCAGACCCATTGACAATGCCACTTACCTGAACAGCCCCTCCCATATGACTGTAATAAGAGTCTATCATACCCAGTGCTAGTAAATTTGTATTGTCATCAAAATCTCTTTATTCAGACCTCTAATAATCCGTCATTTGTTATAAACACTGCTATGATACATGACATTGCTCAGATTAAGTGGTCATGTTCTATTCTCGATTTTTCATTACCTCCACCCATTCACTATTCCATATTATCTGATGATCCGGTTGTCATGGATTGAAGGAATGTTACTGTATTGCTATCTTGTCTATTGCTTGGATTTGGGGCACGTGAACCTCCCCCTGACTGATCCACAGTGCAGTTTCAGGGGTTCGGTTCTCTCGGCTGTGGCAGGCAGTCTTGTCAGCAGGGGATGGCCTGGGAGGACAACAAGGTCAGGCAGGGGGAGGGGGATACTAGTTCCCACGGCACAGAGACTGTTCTCACGGCTCAGGCTTTGTGCTGGGACACGGTCATTGTGCGCCTGTATTTATGTAACTGCACAGCTGCTTTTAACCCCTCGCCTGTTGCTGCACAGCTCATTCCATGCTAATTAGCTGCTATAGATGACATGGCAGAAGAATTTTGGGGGAGCCCTCTGAGCAAGCGCAAGCAGTAATACATATTGGGATTCATTAATTTGAATTTATAATGGAGAAAATTAAGGGGAGGTACTGCATCCTAAGTCGCTATGTCCCCAAGAATGACATTTAATAGTAGATTCCCTGGCTGCTACTAACTAAAAATAACTTCAATGTAGAGTCCGGCACCTAATAATCCAGAAAATCTGGTAGTCTAGCACTTGCGTCCATCATCAGGGAATATCAGAAAGAGAATGGCGACTTCCTTGTATTACAATAATAATGTTGGGTCCTGTACAGAAAAGGAAGGGAGCTGTTCACTGACTGTATATGGGCTGTTGCTATATGTAGGAAGGCAGTCACTGATAATATCTCCATATACTGTTATGTCTACACCATAGTATATGGAAATATATATATACATGTTGATAGTCACTGACAGTATGAGAGTGCTGCTACTCTACAACTGGTAAATGTCCATGCTATAGGGACAGAATATGACACCTTCTTGCTGGTATGGCAATGTAAGGGGACTGCAGGCACTACAGAAAGTGCAAAAATGTACATTGTGATGGAGAGGCTAATGGAGAAGGGAATATATTAGAGTATGGAAGCAAATGGGCAACTCCTGAGAACAAACCCTCTTACAAATGAAGAAAAAAAAGCTAGTTGTAACATCAAAGCTTAAAGACTAAAAGTGTACACGCATTTATTATTCACTAAGACCAGTATTAAGATAAATTGCTGTGTGTCTTATCTGCCAGAAAACTGATTTAGCTTGACAAAAAAACTGTTTCTGCCAATCACAATGATAGTAGCATCTAATAACTCCGCTATAGAGATAAAGAAGATGAGGAAAGTGAGAACTGATCTGTTTATACATGGCCAACTTCTACCCATTTCACCCTCTGTAAGATTGGTCTGATTGGTTGGAAATTTGTGTGTTAAAGGTGAAATTCACATCTACGGTCGGAGTTTCTGGAAATTCCTCCACTGCTGTCATTTAAAAACAATAGACACTCAACACACTCCATTATAGTCAATGGGGTCTGCTGGGCTCCGTGTATGTACTAAGCTTTAGCAGTCCAGGTCTTCAGTTTTTGAATCCCTCAAGGGGCCTGAACATTAGGAAAGACAATGCCAGTGTGAACCTAGTGTAACCGAGCTCCACTGAAAATACCTCGCTATGTCTGCTAGTCATGGCATCACCATACACACGGTAGTACATTATTTTCACATAACAATTGGTATCTTTTTTTTTGTACAAGGCTGTTGGATCCATTTTCAGGGTTGCGTCCTGCATTATACTCCAGAGCTGTACTTCTGCTAGTGGAGTCACTGTGCACATACATTATATAGATTATGTACTGACACTGAATTACAGCCAGTACTTTATTCCAGAGTGGCACGCTCTATTTTACAGGTGGAGCACTGTGTGTGTATATATATATATATATATATATATATATATATATATATATATAATATTATCATGTACTGATCCTGGGTTACAACCTGTACTCCAGAGCTGTACTCAAAATTATTTGTGTACATACATTATGTAAACTTAGTTTACATAATGGAGATAAAATTCCAGCTTCAACTGTGGTTCCAAATATCCAAACGTGTATGGTACGATAAAAATTAACTTTTATTTCATTCCAAAATAAAAAGGTCACATCTTGGCTAGGAAATCAGCATACAAAGGGAAAACTTAGTTTACATCTCCGTCAGAGTCTCTGTCTCAGTGTCCACCTGAATCAGCGGATGAAAAAGTCCTACATACACAACATTTTCATCTGACGCTGTCATGAAAAATACCTGATGGACCTCATTATAGCCAATGGGTTGAGTCCACAGGATAGGTCATCAGTATGTGATCTGTCGGGGGTTTGATGCACGCATCACACACAAATCATGCTAGAGACCAGGCAGTGTGTGTGGTTCTGTCCCTGTTCAAGTAATAGGAGCAGTGCTGCAGTTCACCAGAACCAGCGCTATGCAGGAGATGGGGCTGCTGCACTGATCCTAATACTTAAAGGGGTTGTACCATCTCAGGAATCCTATCTATATTGGTCGCTTATGTAAATTGAAGACTTTTCCTAAATATATTGCTTTAGAAATGCTGCTTTCTTTGCCTGCTATATGAACGTATTCCTTCCATTGTTTACATAGCATTTCCATAACAACGGACCTGTGAGATAGGACAACTGACATCCCTTACTCAGTGTTGGCAGGACAATCAGTTCAGCTAATTGCAGTTTGCTGATAAAGCGAGTCTATTATCTCTCTCTATGTAAACACACAGATAACACTGAGTCCTCTCTCTACAAGCGTGTGCATATTATCTGATCTGCATAAGTATAGTGATACTTCATTATAGTGTACTATTCAGCAAGCTGGGGGGGGGGGAGAAATGCAGGAAGTGAGAAGAGGAGACAGCAGGCAAAGCTGAACAAGGAGATTGGAAAACCAGTTTAAATAGGAGCAGAACTGCATGCGCCGCTTGTCCGCTAGCAGCTTCCGATACCCGTAAGTTACTAGAACAGATGATCTTTTGGACCCCAAAGGATTCCATATTGACCTGTTCTGTGAATAATTCATCTGTATGAAAATTCAATTTGGGATTGGAAAACCCCTTTATATATAACCTGCATAAACATCCAGAGCTGTACTCTCTGGATGGAATTATTGTGCAAATCAATGACATTACTTATCCTGTATTGATTGTGAACTATAACTTGCATAATACTTCAGAGCTGCACTCACTAGTCTGCTGCTGGAGTTACTGTCCCGCAGTGATCCTGACTTACAACCTGTGTAATACTCCACAGCTGTACTCTCTACTCTGCATTGCTTCTTTACTTCCAGCCTGTATATAGGGCTGAAGGCTTCTGTAATGGTTTCTCATGGCTATTCAGCCCTTGGTGACACTTCCCAGAATACAAATCACCAGACAGAGCAGAGATTTCAGCTGTGAAGCTGCAGAACAGCAAGTGCACCTGTAATACAGGCTGTAACTCTGGCTTAGAAGGGGGGAAGTAATGTACTACAGGTACACAGAGTCCTGTCAGCAGAATACAGAGTTCAGCTCTGCAGGATATTAGACCTCCTACTTATTCTGCAGTCTCCTAGAAAATGGATGGGAGTAGTGACATCTCAGATTTGATCCATACAGTACACCTGTCGCTGTTATTCACTTTTATGACGTCACTAGTGAAATCTGTGGCATCACTTTGGAAGGTCTGTGGACTGTGTGATAAAATCACGACACCCCAGGGGGGCTCACGGGGTATATATTGGGTGTCTGAGACAGGAGTACATATGACGTCACTGGGGCAGGTCTGAGGTAAATTATTTGTGACTCCATGTGGTCGGGTGGCGGCAGTGTCCGGGGATGATCCGAAGATTGAGCTCTGATCCCCCAGTGTTATACAGACAGCGCCCCCTCCCCTCCCGGCTGTGACAGCTCCGTCCCTCCTCCCCTCCCTCTCTCCCTCCCCTCTCCCCAGTCTGCAGTGCAGGCAGCAGGCAGGCAAATCGCTGCAGAGTCCGGTGCTCCCGTTTTTCCTCCGATCATCAGTGTTGTCGTTCACCCGCCGCTCGCCTTTGGTCGATGCCTTTCCCCGGAGCTTGGCGCCCTCCCTTGATCCGGAGGATGAGGATGCTAGGCGACTGCTGCTCCCCCTGGACATGGGGTATCTGACTGCAGAGACTGACTGATCGGGGGCATTAAGCGGGGAGGGGGAGGGGATCCCCGCTTTGGACTCTCTGGAAGTCGCGTCTGTTTCTCATCTGCCAGGACTCCCGGGACTGCACCCCAAAACTCAGGGCACCTGCACCCCAATATTGGCGCAGCATGGAGGCGGTGGACAAGGAGTGCGGGGCGCTGGGGGGGCTTTTCCAGGCCATCATCAATGACATGAAGGTAACGGATGGTGGGGGTCCCCAGAATTATTAAAGGGAGGGGGGAAAGGGAAACGGGGCCGCTTCAATCACCCGGGGCTCTGTCATCTCCCAGAGATGGGGGAGGGGTCGGGCTGGCATCTTTGTGTAAGTTGCAGGAGGCTGGGCTGCTGCAGAGCATTTCACCCCTGCATTACCAGGGTGTTACCAGGGATGTCACCCGCTGCCCCTACACCTGGCGGGCATCATGCGGCACCCACCTCCCCTCCTCCTCATGCAATCTACTCCATCTTATGTTCCCAGGTCACTAGTGGGAAATGCTGGCGGTTATGCTTGATCATAAGGGCACGATAACTCCCGCCATCCACTACCCGCTAGGAAAGTCCTTCGTAGCCTGGGAAATAGCATTAGATCTAAGACTTCTCCTGTCTGTCATTGAAGGTCAGAGATGGAGACCAGGGACCAGGATGTCTAGTGATGCAGAGAAGGGGCCAGGGTCAATGATGTCTAGTGATGGAGACAATGATCCAGGGACTGGGATTTCTAGTGATGGAGAGAAGGGACCAGGATGTCTAGCGATGGAGAGAAGGGGCCAGGGACCAGGATGTCTAGTGATGGAGAGAAGGATCCAGGGACCATGATGTCTAGTGATGGAGAGAAGGGGCCAGGGACCATGATGTCTAGTGATGGAGAGAAGGATCCAGGGACCAGGATGTCTAGTGATGCAGAGAAGGGGCCAGGGACCAGGATGTCTAGTGATGGAGAGAAGGGTCCAGGGACCAGGATGTCTAGTGATGGAGAGAAGGGGCCAGGGACCAGGATGTCTAGTGATGCAGAGAAGGGGCCAGGGTCAATGATGTCTAGTGATGGAGACAAGGATCCAGGGACTGGGATTTCTAGTGATGGAGAGAAGGGTCCAGGGACCAGGATGTCTAGCGATGGAGAGAAGGGGCCAGGGACCAGGATGTCTAGTGATGGAGAGAAGGATCCAGGGACCATGATGTCTAGTGATGGAGAGAAGGGGCCAGGGACCATGATGTCTAGTGATGGAGAGAAGAATCCAGGGACCAGGATGTCTAGTGATGCAGAGAAGGCGCCAGGGACCAGGATGTCTAGTGATGGAGAGAAGGGTCCAGGGACCAGGATGTCTAGTGATGGAGAGAAGGGGCCAGGGACCAGGATGTCTAGTGATGGAGAGAAGGGTCCAGAGACCAGGATGTCTAGTGATGGCCAGGGACCAGGATGTCTAGTGATGGAGAGAAGGGGCCAGGGACCAGGATGTCGAGTGAGAGAAGGGGCCAGGGACCAGGATGTCTAGTGATGGAGAGAAGGATCCAGGGTCAATGATGTCTAGTGATGGAGAGAAGGGGCCAGGGACCAGGATGTCTAGTAATGGAGAGAAGGATCCAGGGTCAATGATGTCTAGTGATGGAGAGAAGGGGCCAGGGACCAGGATGTCTAGTAATGGAGAGAAGGATCCAGGGTCAATGATGTCTAGTGATGGAGAGAAGGGGCCAGGGTCAATGATGTCTAGTGATGGAGAGAAGGGGCCAGGGACCAGGATGTCTAGTGATGGAGAGAAGGATCTAGGGACCATGATGTCTAGTGATGGAGAGAAGGGGCCAGGGACCAGGATGTCTAGTGATGGAGAGAAGGGTCCAGGGACCAGGATGTCTAGTGATGGAGAGAAGGGTCCAGGGACCAGGATGTCTAGTGGTGGAGAGAAGGGGCCAGGGTCAATGATGTCTAGTGATGGAGAGAAGGGGACAGGGACCAGGATGTCTAGTGATGGAGAGAAGCATCCAGGGATCATAATGTCTAGTTATGGAGAGAAGGGTCCAGGGACCATGATGTCTAGTGATGGAGGGAAGGGTCCAGAACTGGTGATGTCTAGTGGTAGAGAGAATTATTTAAGTTTAATGATGTCAAGTGATGGAAAGGAGGAGCCAGGGTCCCTAATGTCTAGTAATGGAGAGAAGGATCCATAGTCAATGATATCTAGTGGTGGAACGAAGGGACCAGAGTCCCTGATGTCTAATGATGGGCAGAAGGGGCCAGAGTCTGTGATGTCTAGCGATGACCAGAAGGGTTCAGGGTCTTTGATATCTAGTGATAGAGAGAATGGGCCATGGCCCATGATGTTTAGTGATAGAGAGAAGGGGCCAGGGTCAATGATGTTTAGTGATGGAGGAAAGGGGCCAGAGTCAGTTATGTCTAGATAATGGGAAGAAGAGTCGAAGGTCCATGACGTCTAGTTATGGAAAGAAGATGCCAGGTATTGTGATATCTAGTTATGGAGAGACTGGTTGATGGTCCCATATGTCCAGTGATAGAGAGAAGGGTTCTGGTTCAGTAATGTCTAGTGATGGAGAGAACGGTCAAGGTCTGTGATGTGATTGAGAGAAGGGGCCAGGGTCAATAATGTCTAGTGATGAAGCAAGGGGACAGTATCGGTGATGACTAGTGTTTGAGAGAAGGGGTCAGTGTCCATGATATCTAATGATGGCGACAATGTTCTAGAGTCTATAATGTCTAGTAATAGACAGAAGGGTCCCTGGCTGGTGATATGTAGCAATGAAGAGATGAGTCCAGAGTCGGTGATATCTACAGATAGAGAGAAGGGACCCGGGTCCATGATATCTAGTGATGGAAAGAAGAGTCCAGATTCAGTGCTGCCTAATGTTGGAGAGAAGGGCTGAGGGTCCATCATGTTTAGTGATAGAGAGAAGGGGCCACTTTCTGTGATGTCTGATGATGGAGAGAAGAGTCCACAGTCAGTGATATCTAATGATGAAGAGAAGGGTCCAGGGACAGTGATATTTAGTGATAGACAGAGAAGTCCGGGGTCCCTGATGTCTAGTGATAGAGAGAAGGGTTCAGGATCAGTGATGTCTTGGTGATAGAAAAAAGTGACCAGAGTCTGTGATATCTAGTGATGGAGAGAAGGTGCCAGGGTTTCTAATGTCTAGTGATTGACAGAATGGTTCAGGATCCCTGATATCTAGTGATGGAGAGAAGGGTTCAGGTTCAGTGATGTCTAGTGAAAGAGGGAAGGGGCCAAGGTCCATGACGTGATGCAGAGAAGAGGTCATGGTCCATGATGTTTAGTGATGGAGAGAAGGGGCCAACTTCAGAATTGTTTCTCGGGAGGGAAGGGGATTCGATTTGAGGTTCAGAGTGTTTTTCTAGGAGAGAATGGGATTGGCATTAGTGGGATCTCTCTGGAATGAAGGGGTAGGGGTCACAGTGATGCCCCAATGGTCAAAGTAACTTTGCAGGAGAAGAGATCAAGGGTTGAAGTGATTTCCTGGGAAAAAAGAGGACAGGGGTCAGAATGGCGATCCAGGAGAGAAGAGGCGCAGGTTGAGAGTGATTTTTCCAAAAAGAAGTGCTGATGTCCCTAGAAAAAAGGGGCCACAGAAGAGTCTATGGTCAGTGATGCCATGAGGGAGTAACAATGATGTTCCATTGGAAAATAGACTGGGTTCAGTGATATGTCTCAGGGAAGAAGGGGCTGGGTACAAAAAAAGCCAGGGTCATTGATGTCTTGGGAGATAAGGGACTGTGGATCAGAATTCTATTCCAGGAAAATAAGGTCTGGGATCAGTGATGTCCAGGAGGGATGGAATTGGGGTCAGAGAGATATCTCAGGAGAGAGGGGCTGGAGTCACTGTAATGTCTAAGGGAAGAAGGGTCTAAGCTGCAGTGATGGAAAAAAGCGACCAGGATCAGAGTAGTATTGTCCCAGGAGAGAATGAGCTGGGCTCAGAGAAACGTTTCAGAGGGAGAATGGCTGACTTTAGATTAATGTCTCAGGAGAGAATGGGTCAGGGTCAGAGTAACGTACTTAGGGAAAAGGGGCAGAAAAGGGTGGGCTCAGACTACAGTCCCAGGGAAGAGGGGCTAGAGTCAGAGTGGTGAAGGGAAGGGGCTAGGGTCAGAGTGGTGGAGAGAAGGGGCTAGAGTCAGAGTGGTGGAGAGAAGGGGCTAGGGTCAGAGTGGTGGAGAGAAGGGGCTAGAGTCAGAGTGGTGGAGAGAAGGGAAAGAGGACAATGTGATAAAGAAATTATGCCACAGTCAGAGTAATGTGGGAGAGGATGGGCCAAGGTCACCATGATGTCCTGGGAGATAAGTGGAACTGAGGTCAGAGAGATAACATGTACAGTTACCAATATTTTCCTGGTGAATGGTGGGATGTTCACATACTTTTCTTGGACTCTGTGTTTTTTTCCTTTGACCCCCATACAGTTCCATGGAAAGGAGCCATTGAGCAGGGCCATAAATGTCTGGTGTAATAGGAACGTTAAATCACTCAATAATAAAATGTTGGGCAGCTTTTTGATAGACTCATCATTTCACGATCTCTGCTTACTGTCAGTGAATGGGAAGATTTTTGATAGCAGAGACTGAGAATCCATTGCAATGTTACTTTGAGTTCTCAACTTTTGAACCACAAATTCTATTCTAGTCCAGTGTGAGGAGTATATATAGAGCAGATACTGAGTATATGGACACCGTATAGTATTTCATTTTGTAGGGTAGGTGTCACATACCATTACTCTTGTGCTATAGCACCTTCAGATTAAAGCTGGACAAACACATTAGACTTTACACTACCGAAGTGGCAAATGTTGAATGTTTGTCGAATGCTACCAACACTAAACCCGTATAGCAGACCATGGACTACAGTTAGTCACAACCGAAATTGTGCATTTGCCCATCTGTAATCGCTTGTGTACGGGCTAGACTGACAGACCTGTGGGTGGTTTGTGTATGGTGGGAAGATACTTCTCAAAATACAGGCTGGTTAGAAACCCGGTGGGTTGGAGCGAACGTTCGTCTAACAAGCATTTGTCAAGATGTTCTTCGTGAGCTTGGAACAGCTTAAAGTACATTTGTTTCATACGAGTGATGACAGTGTTAGTGTAAAATCTAATGTGTATGACCAGCTCTACTCCTGGAATGTCAGGACCCCTCAATACGTTCCCAGAAGTCTCTTTTTTGGTACATGCTAGTGTTCATCCTTCATGCAGGATTTCATTCTCAGGATCTGCTCTTTGTATATGTGGAGCTATATATGTATATATAGATATTTATATATACTCACTGCACTCTTGTCCTATATGATGGGTGTAATTCTCAGTATCTGCTTTTATTCTGGATATATGGACACTGCTTAGTACCACTTCTCTTATTCTCTATGCTGGTTGTATTTGTCAGTATTTACTACCACTTACCTTGTCCTGTGTGCTGCCTATAATGTATATTGTGTATATATGGACAGTACACAGTACCACTTCTCTTGTCTTATATGCTGGATGTAATTTTCAGTATCTGCTCTTGTAGTATATATATAGACACTGCGTAGTAGCACTTCTCTTGTCCTGTATGCAGGATGTAATATAGGTATTTATCTCATGCTGCCTACTGGTATCTTCCTTTATCTTGTGTATCTGGACACTACACAGTGTCACTTCTTTGGTCCTGCTGAGTGTTTTTTCGGTCACTGCTATTAAACTGAGTCTTGTCAGCAGGAAAATTGGTATTAAACTAATGAGAGTTCCTTCTCGATGGTTTCTACACTTTCCAAAGATGTCTTTCTGTGTCTGTATTGCAGCTTAATTTTCATGGTTTTATTTTTATGCAAATTACCTGAAAAGTGCGTTAGGGGCGTCTGCTGCAGGGGCTTCACTTTCTATTCTAATCGCCATTAACTGCAGACAAAGTGGCAGATGTCATTCAAGCAATGGAGGATGAAGCTGGGCAGCAGTTAGAGGGTGATTATCTACAGCAGAGAACCCCCCCCCTCCCCCAATAAAAGCCCTTTTCAGCTAATTTGAATAACAAATAACACCCTGATGTTTATGAAAATGGATCTATAATTTAAGTAAGAAGGACATCTTTGGAAAGTGCTGAAGCATCCCTACAAGGTACAGTTATTAGTTTGATACAGATTTTCCTGCTGACAGACTCCTTTTAAGTTACCCACACATATTAGGCTATGAAAATAGATGGTTTCAAATAAAAGTTCTTGATTGAGGACACGCCATTGTCATAAAAAGAAGTCAGTCTCATATAACATGTTCAATTGTCAAATGAAAGACCTTTCTAAATGTGACCATACATAAATGGTTGTGAATGACTCCGTTTCAGATGCTTAAAGGGAAGGTGTGCGCCAGAAAAGGTTATATTTTTTATTACGTTTTGGTAAATATATTTTTGAAGAATTATTGATGAGGTTGTTAAAATTTTTTCCCTATTTTCGTCTATATTTTTAAAAATTCTTTAAAAATTCTGCAGCTCTGACTCTGCCCACTAAGCCCATTATATGCTGACACTTGTTTTCTGTAGAATTCTTTGCTGCAGCCCCTTCACTTACCAGCACGCTGAAGATCATTAGAGATGAGCGAACAGTGAAATATTCGATATTCGTTTCGAATAGCCTTTCAATATTTGACTATTCGAACGAATATCGAACCCCATTATAGTCTATGGGGAAAAAAGCTTTGTTTCAGGGGAACCACTCTTCGACTCAAGAGAGTCACCAAGTCCACTATGACACCTCAGCAAATGAGGACAACACCTCTGGAATGCAACTGGGACAGCAGGGGAAGCATGCCTGGGGGCATCTAACACACCCAAGTCCCTGTATTATGCCACTAATAATGCGGGAGCTGACTTTTTCCCATAGGAATGCATTGACCAGCGTTGATTGGCCAAATGCTATACAGAGTACAGCATTCGGCCAATCAACGCTGGTTCTGCCGGAGGCTAGTCTGAGGAGGCGGAGTCTAAGATCGGTCCACAGCAGTCTCCATTGTGGTCTGATCTCAGGTATAGCAGAGTTGACACAGCTCTGCTACACCTGAGATGCAGCAGAGCTGGCCGTGCACTGAGCTCTGCTACACCTGAGATGTAGCAGCATTGAGTGCACAGCACTGCTACATCTCAGGTGTAGCAGAGCTCAACGCATGGCCAGCTCTTCTGCATCTCTGGTGTAGCAGAGCTCAGCGCACGGCCAGCTCTGCTGCATCTGTGGGGTAGCAAAGCTGTGTCAACTCTGCTATACCTGAGATCGGACCACAAAGGAGACTGCTGTGGACCGATCTTAGACTCCGCCTCCTCTGGCAGAACCAGCGTTGATTGGCCAAATGCTGTAGATTGTATGGCATTCGGCCAATCAACGCTGGTCAATGCATTCCTATGAGAAAAAGTCAGCTCCCGCATAATGCATGATAACAGGGATCGCGACCAGATAGAGCCCCAAAGAGCTGTTTGAGTAACATTCCTACCCTAATAAAGCTAATTCCTAGCTAACCCTGCCTGTACATCTATCCCTGTCTCACAGTCACATAGTTCACAGTCTCATATGAACCGAATCTGAAATCCACCATTCGTATAAAATGATGGTCACCTGATTTAGCCAGCCAATTACTTTTTCCGATTTTTTTTCAATGCCTCCGATGTTGTAGTTCCTGTCCTACCTCCTCTGCGCAGTTATTGGTGCAAAAAAAGCGCCAAGGAGGGAGGGGATATAAATTTTTAGTGCGTTTGCTGCGTGGTATTCGATTGGAATCAAATATCTTGAGCAGCCCGATATTCGATCGAATACCAATTCAATCGAATGCCATTTGCTCATCTCTAATGATCATAGCTATCATGAATATGAAGAGAAGACACATCTACCCCGCTCTGTGCTATGACCTCTGCAGAGGTCACAGAGTATTCTTAGAAAACTATTCCATAGAAGTCAGTAGGTTCTGCTCCAGACTTTTGTGACTATGGCCCATGGTTCAACTCCAGGAGGTAGGAAGTCACAAAGTATTTTAGGCTTAGTGGTAAGAGTTGGAATTCCAAGATTTTTATAATATAGATAATAACAAAGAATATTAAAACATTATTAGGGCCCCTTCACACTGAGTATACGCTCGCTGATTCGGAACGTGTAACACTTTTCGAATCAGCGGCGTTAAAACAGATCCCATTGCTTTCTATGCGAGCCGGAATATGTGCACTCCCCATAGAAATGAATGGGCTGCTTTATAGGGAAAAAAGCAGGCCATTCATTTCTTTGGGGAGCGCACGTATGCTGGCTCCCATAGAAAGCAATGGGATCTTTCGTGCTTAGTATGCTTTGTTGTTTTGTATATTTCAAAAAATTCTTCAATAAAAATTAAAGTTAAAAAAAAAAAAAGAAAGCAATGGGATCTATTTTAACACCGCTGATTCGGAACGTGTTACACTTTCAGAATCAGCTAGCGTATACTCCGTGTGAAGGGGCCCTTACCAAAAATTCTTGAAACATATATGGTTACATATAGTGCAAAAAAATAGAAAAAAATCAGGGCACTCACCAGCCAGTAGTAAAATTCACCAAACTTTAATAATCTTCCATAAAAATAGGCACTTGAACAGCATTTACAGATGGGGGTATGGTAGATGGAATGTAGAAGAAATGAAGCGAAGACCGTTTCGTGCTAAATGCACTTCATCAGGCTTCCCCATATATATATATATATATATATATATATATATATATATGGTTACACTTTACCTTTAAAGCGCACATAAACCTTAGAAATAGATGAAATCCTGCTTTTCTTTATTCTCTTTTTGTGGATAGATGGGATCTGTATGTTAGGCTTAGTTCACGTGAATAGGGTGTGGCGGAATTTGGTCCGGAAAGAAAACACTTCAGGAATTAGGAAGCGGTTTTTGGACACTGAGGCGTTTTTTTTTAGCGTTTTTTTTGGTAACTGCCTCAAAAAACGCCAGGCGGTTTTTCCCTCCCGCACAGCGAATGGACATTAAAAAACCACGTCGTGTTTTTTTGGCACGGTTTTTTCCTCCCATTCACTTGTATTGATTTCCTGAGGTGGAATCAAGAAAAAGAGGTAAAAAACTGCTAGCGGAAAAACGAACGCTAACGGTCTACATAGACCACTATTGTATGGAGGCGGATTCCGCGTCCAAATTCCGCCCCACTGGGCCCATGTGAACGAGCCCTTACTTCTCAGTGGAGTATAGGTGTATTACATATATTATTGTCACAAATACTGCCAGAACATCAAAACGTTGCATTAAAGTTTAATCACACTTTAACTTCATTTACATTGACAATAGTTGAAGGACAAACAATCTCTTTGGAGACAATGTTTCACAGCTGACTGTGTCATTGGTGGGTTAAATCACTGGTTACATTCATTAAAATCCTCCACTTTGATCAACTTCGCTAATATTTTTGACTACAATATTGCTGCAAGAAAAAACATCCCCATAAGCTTTTAAAGGGATTATCCAGTTTTTCAAAATTGATGTCCTATCCTTGACAAGGCGCGGCTGCACCTGGGCCGGGAGCCTCAGAGGGCCAATAAGGTGTGGAGACCAGTACAACAAACAGTACACTATAGTTGTGGGGCCTGGGTACAGGGTTCGATTGAGGCCCAGGATCTTTATGTTATACATCTGTGTCCTATCCATAAGATAACCCCTTTAACTTGCCTTCCAAAGTTTGAAATTCACAGGTAAAACCTGCACAATAATTGATATTCTACAGGTTTTTTTTACACAATACGTAGACGTGCTATGGTGAAAGTGTAAATCGCGGCAGCATAGTCCCCGAAGACCTTCATCTCTGAGCAATCTTTTCTTTCTCCATACACCAAGTCTCACTGAGCATGTATAGCCAGTATGAATGACTGTGACGGCCAATGAGGCCTAAAATATGTATTGTTTACCAGGGGGATTCATTGTTCAGCCATTATTGTCCTCTAATGTGTATGGCCATACTGACTACGTTGGACTGCTTCACTTGTTCTGAGCTCTGTAAGGACAGCTTCAGTCATAGGCAGTGCCCCTGGTGTATTCTTTAGGTTATATGGCCACATGGCAGGAATAGAAAGGGTTAAGCTGTGGTGTCTCCTCCATTGACGGGATTTCTTACTTATGACAAGTGTTGGGGCTGCGTCTTGGCAGTTGAGGAGTGAGACGCGTTCACACTCCGTCTGGCGTAGGGAGGCGGCACATATGCTCAGACATCCATGATGTAAATGTAGATTCTGAGCACTGACTACGGAGAAAAGACTCAGGAGATCATCGTCACAGGGCCCCAGTCACCAAGCAGCATCAGTCTATATCAACCTATGAAAAGAAGGAGCCAAGATCACCAGAGACTCAAAATAAAAAATAAAGAAGCTGGAAAGGAGGAGACTTAAAGGGCCCGTGCCAGTGCATTCTGTGGCCTTCCGACTTGTAATGTTCATGTTCTCATCTCGGTTAGTCGCACAGCTTAGACTAGTATAAACACAGCAGCAGCTGCAAGAAGGCAACGTTGGTGCCAGTAGTTTTATAAGGACTGGTCTGTGGAAATTCTGCTTTCTTTCAGCTTTAAATCAAACCTATGAGGTCTAATTGGGTCACTAAACCATTCACAGGCCCATATAGACTGACTTAGTACCCCAAATAGCTTACCCCTAACCCTGTCCTTGCCTGTCAGCATCTGTGGTCTCTTCAGTCACTCACTGAAGCCAGATGAGTACACCGCAGCTTCAGGCACTTTCACCGGACTTCAAGTACAAGTATATCCTCTACTTCACTATAGGACTGCGCAGGCGCCTTGAACACCAGAGATTGAGACTCACCATTAGGTAAGTATAAGGTTATTTTTTTAATAGTGGTCATGTACAGAGTAAGGACTGTGGCGTGGTCAGTGTATTATTGGTGTATTTCACAGATAACACACAGGCCCACTCTGTTCTATAGGCCCATACACACAACCGTAAATTACACTCTCCTGTGTGTGCGGAGCCGACAATCTAAACCCACAAAATATAGAACAGGTCCTATTCCAGACCTATTTCTGCGGTCCTTGCTTCCGGGGCTCCTATTCATTTAATGAAGATTGCTGACAGTTTTTACGCAAGTATGTAAAATGTTTATACACAAGATCTCAAGGAACTGCAGAAGATGGGTAGGATACATTGGAATATCGGTGGTGATTGTCGGTGAGGTAGTTGGGTCCAAATCCCACAAAAATTCTATGTATACACCTTATAAAAAATAGAAATTCGGCTAAAACTACTCATGATGTGGTAACATATTCCTGAACACCTTTATAAGCTTAAAGGGGTTAACCAGGGAGTAATAAAGCGTACCAGTGCATTACCTGTGCTCTTTAAGCTTTCTTACTGATGTACGCCCTGTCCCCTGGAGCCCCAAGGTTACCTGTGCAAAGGGCAGCTGGGGTGGCCTGAGCTCTTATTCCTCTGCTTTCCCCTGCTGATGCTCCCACTCTCAGTCACACAACCAGCTTTACTTTACTCAAGGAGACCCTACAGGACAGGTTTTATAGAGAACAGTCGTACCGCTAAAGGCATAAACATTATAAACACGGCGAAACATGCTGCTGGTTACCGTTGCAGATAGTGTTGTCGGCCTCTGCTGAAACAACAGTCTAGGTCTCTGAGCAAAACTGTACCTTGAGTTGTAACAGGAGTTGCAAATCCCAAGGGATCGTGCAAGTTGTTTATGGCAGATCACTTATGCCTGTGAAGGGCCTTTCCTCCTAGCTGACGTGGAAGATAAAAGTGTCTGATTTTAACATGTAGAACAATTCAAGGTTACATTGCATTGGTAGAGGATCTAGCCTAATTGCAAGTGTGTCAAATGACTGGAAAAGAGTAGTCTTCCATTAGTTCCTACAGTTTAGAGGAGGTTTTGTGAAGCCTGAGGATGCCAATAGTCTCATTTGAAATAAAGGTAATCACTGACAGCAAAATATCCCTGTTCAAAAAGTTTCTCTGGGCCTTTACCCTTTAACAATAATAAAGTCACATAATGTACACAAAATGTATAAAGTGAAGGAAATAAATATTTGATCCCTTGCCGACTTTGTAAGTTTGCCCACTGACATGAACAGTTTGTAATTTTAAGCGTAGGTTAATCTTAACAGTGAAAGATAGAATATCCTACTAATATTATAAATGTGAAAGTTTGTGTGTTTGGATGTTTGTTTGTTACTCAATTACGCAAAAAACGCTGAACGGATTTGAATTAAATTTGGCACATAGATAGATAGTTTGTAAGCTCGATTAACACATAAACACCTAGTCTGCGTGTTGCTGGCCTCGATGATCCACCTATATTCAGCAAATTGCCTGCTCTGGTTTCGGAAGCTCTTAAGCTGTCCTGCTGCTGAACTTGTTCCTCACACTGTGCTTGTGATTGTTGCGGCATCTCAGCAGCTTGTTGGAAGCCATATAATGAGCGTGTTGTTTGCATTGATGATCCACCTGCTCCAGCATTTCAGCAGCTGTCAAGCTGGCCTGCGGTTGAACTTGTTCCTAGCGCTGTGACTGTGATTGTTCTGGCATCTCAGCAGCTTGCTGGGATGCCATATAATAAGCGTGTTGTTGGCGCCGATGATCCCCCTCAGCTCTGCTTGAGGAGAACTCGAAAAATTAGAATTGCAACAAATTAGATGTTCTTTTTCCTGACATGTTTAAAAGTAGCAAACTGCCAATTTGGGATTAAAGGTGTTTTCCCCATCCCATGTGTCAGCATGTTTCCTGGAGCAGATCGGATAATATGCAAATGCATGTACAGAATGGACTGAGGGTTAGCTGAGTGTTTACACAGATAGATAATAGACTTGGCTTTATCAGAAGCTGAGATAAGCTGTAGCCAAGAGCAGTGTAATATAGTATGTGAACATACATTCATAATAGTCATGAAGCCCTGTCATTTACCGGGATAAAAAGTAGCCTATGTTTTAATCGAGGTTACGATCTATCTATATGCCAAATTTTATTCAAATCTGTTTAGCCGTTTTTGCGTGATTGAGGAACAAACACACTCCAAACACAAACTTTCATATTAGTAGGATAGGATAGGATTACAACAGGTTTGGTCAAATAAACAAACTTATATGTTGCAGGGGAAGGAACTAACTTAGTAAACTCAATGTTATTGTTGTGTTTCCATAGAGAGATAAACACTGTATGACCTATGTAATAAGATGGGGACCAATATGTAAACAATGGAAGATATAACTTCACATATCAAGTAAATGAAGCAGCATTGCTAAAGCAATGTATTTAGAAAAAATTCTTCAATTTACATAAGCTAGCAGTATAGTTAGTGTACTTGAGATTGGAATAACCCTTTAAGATTCTGTGATTCTACAGTGTCTCACAGCTTATAATTTAAGAAAAAATGTCTTCTATGTACTTGTCTGTATTGCTGGTTGCTTGTTTGGTTACAGATGGAAAATTATTCACAGACAGCTAGCAGTTTTACTGACTTTTTATATGGGGATAACGTCCATCCTTAGATAGAGGTAGAGACCACCTTTTCAGGTGTGTGGTGTGTGAAGACTCATACAGCCATAGTTTCTTCACTGCAAGGGACCATGGGAAGGATATGCAAATCTGTCTCCCAAGATGTAAACAGGGAGACAGTGCCTCTGTTATGCTGCCCTCTATGGGAAGCACCCTGAACATCATGCCCGACTTTCCCAGAAGTCTTTACTGCATAATGCGGGGTTATAACCAAATCAATTTCTCAGCTACGGACGGCACAGTTTCTGTCTAGTTGGACTTCATCAGTGCAGCCTAGAGAGAATTTATTTGGTAGAAGTGAGAGGCTGAGATACTAGATTATGGGGATACAGATTTGGGAGACAGATTTGCATATTCTTCCCATGACTTTTTATATGAATTGCTATTTTCCTGTGTTATGCATGGTTGATCGTAGAATGGAGTGAGTATGTGCATATATCTGCTCTATATTTGCAATTTAGTGTTCATAGATCTCTTATTTTGGCTTTTATCAGCTATTTGTTTGTTCTTGTACAGTTACTCCTGGCTTGCAAACAACCCAAACTGGTTATAATGGAGAGGAGAGGGTTGAACGGCTCATTATTGTACATGGCCACAGCCTCAAAGCAACATGCAAAATGTGCTTCAGTCAAAATGGGGACATTAGGAGCAGAAAAACTAATAGGACATCATATGAAGGCTTACACAGTCATAGGCTGACAAGCAAGAGCCTGCAGATGTTACAATTTCTTCCAATGAATAAACCAAAGCAGATGGGGGCACAAGGTTTTGTTGTTGTTTTTTTTTTACATTGCAGAAAATGATGAGTGATGCCAAAAGAAAGTGTTCAGTTTGGATCAGCCCTTGAGGATGCAACAAATTGATGCAAAAAAAGTGTTGCGGAAGAGACCATGGCGGAAACACATTGTGTTTTTTTCATCAGCGTTTCACACAGAAAGAGTTTTCCTCTGTGGACTTTCTGTCTCTATTATACCTATACAGAAAATGCCAGCATTTCTGTAGGTATAACTGACATGTTGCGGATGGAATTAGCCAGAATCCCATCCAATTTGCAGGTAATGTAAAATGCAGCATTTTCACAACAGGCCCCAGAACTACCATAAGCAACAACAGAACTTCTGCTGAGATACAAACTATGTTTGATTCTACGTCGGAAATGCTGCTGCAGAAACCGCCAAAAGTCCTACATGAAACCGGTGGATCTGTTATAGTTTATAGGGTTCTGCCAGTGTCCGTGTGTAAACGCTATTTTAGCGGTCTGGCTCTTCGTCATTTGGGTCCTCCAGCAAACCTGAACAACAGAGAGCCTGGTGCTAGTGTGAACCTAGTGTAAGGCCAGTCTCAGGGTAGTTTATATTGTGGGTCCTGATTCTGGACAGGTATATCACTCTTCACCCAGATATTTGACTTGGTGTGTGGTAAGGTTACCTTGAATGTTGTTCTGCTTTCAATTGACCCATATTTGGCTTGTCTTGAGATATTACCTGGTCCTAATTTTTATACTGGATTATGATTGCTTCTTGTTACATTAATATTAACATAATCACATTTACATTGCAATGAATATTGAGGTCTGAGGATCAAACCCAATATGTTGCAGACTTTTTGCATTACAAGGTATTCTATAGCCTTTAGGCTAAGGCCCCACGGGCTGTAATCGCAGCACTAAAGCACTGGGGAAAGAACCGCTGCGTGAACGCACTGCGGTTGTTTCCACAGCGCTTTCAACAGAAAGTTCGCTGAGTTTTCCTCTGCGGACTTTTTCTTAACATTATATCTACGGGAAAGCAGCCGGCATTTCTGTAGATATAATTGACATGCTGCAATTTGCAAAGCCACAACGGCTTTGCAAATCGCAGCTTGTCCGCACTGCGATTTCTTCCGCAAAGTGGGCATGGGATTCGCATGAATCCCATCCCCTTTGCTTGCACTGTAAAACGCAGCGATTTTTCCCGCAGCGTCTCCGCTGCGGGCAAATCGCGGTGTTTACGTGCCATGGGGCCCTGGCCTTAAAGAGGTTTTCCAGGATAAAAAAAAAAATTTAATTAGACTGGGGAAGGAGAAAAAACAAAAACATACTCACCTGTCCTTGAATGCTCCGGTGCTCCCCAGCGAAATCCTGTCCTGTTGTTCCGCTGTCTTCTTGTGCTGGAAGTCTTGCTGGCTGTGACATTTTGGACACGGGAAAAGACACAGATGTCACGGACACAGGAAAGTACACAGGATGTCCCATGTCCTTCGCAAAGTCTGCTGATTGGCCTCAGTATTCACGTGCGGTTGGCTCTTCCTGCGTTTAAAAAAAAAAAAAAAACAGTGAAAGGGTCCATTGACACGTAAACGCGCTCATTTTGGCAAAATACATGTGTAAAGAATAGAGATGAGCGAACAGTGTTCTATCGAACACATGTTCGATCGGATATCAGGCTGTTCGATGTGTTCGATTCGAATCAAACATCACGTGGCAAACTCCAAAAAAATTCGATTCCCCTCCCACCTTCCCTGGCGCTTTTTTTGCACCAATAACAGCGCAGGGGAGGTGGGACAGGAACTACGACACCGGAGGCATTGAAAAAAATCGGAAAAAGTCATTGGCTGCCGAAATCAGGTGACCTCCATTTTAGACGAATAGTGGATTTCAAATCCGGGTCATATGAGAATGTGAACTTTATGACTATGAGACAGGGATAGCTGTACAGGCAGGGATAGCTAGGGATAACCTTTATTTAGGTAGGAATGTTATTAAAAATAACTTTTTGGGGCTCTATGGGGTGTGTAATTGTGATTTTTGTGAGATAAACTTTTTCCCATAGGAATGCATTGGACAGCGCTGATTGGCCAGAGTACGGAATTCGACCAATCAGAGCTGGCTCTGCTGGAGGAGGCAGAGTCTAAGATCGCTCCACACCAGTCTCCATTCAGGTCCGACCTTAGACTCCGCCTCCTCCGGCAGAGCCAGCGCTGATTGGCCGAAGGCTGGCCAATGCATTCCTATGAGTATGCAGAGACTTAGCAGTGTTGAGCCAGTTCTGCTCAACTACACCGTGTGCCGGTCAGCCCATCAGATGTAGCAGAGCCGAGGGTGCATTAGAACCCTTATGCACACTCGGCTCTGCTACATCAGATGTAGCAGAGCCGAGGGTGCACTGGAACCCCTGTGCACACTCAGCTCACGCTAATAGAATGCATTGGCCAGCGCTGATTGGCCAATGCATTCTATTAGCCTGTTGAAGCAGAGCTGAATGTGTGTGCTTAGCTCAACTACTCCACCGGCGTAGTTGAGCTAAGCACACACATTCAGCTCTACTTCATCGGGCTAATAGAATGCACTGGCCAGCGCTGATTGGCCAGAGTATGGAATTCGACCAATCAGCGCTGGCTCTGCTGGAGGAGGCGGAGTCTAAGATCGCTCCACACCAGTCTCCATTCAGGTCTGACCTTAGACTCCGCCTCCTCCGGCAGAGCCAGCGCTGATTGGCCGAAGGCTGGCCAATGCATTCCTATGGGTATGCAGAGACTTAGCAGTGTTGAGCCAGTTCTGCTCAACTACACCGTGTGCCGGTCAGCCCATCAGATGTAGCAGAGCCGAGGGTGCACTAGAACCCTTATGCACACTCGGCTCTGCTACATCAGATGTAGCAGAGCCGAGGGTGCCCTAGAACCCTTATGCACACTCGGCTCTGCACACTCGAACAGTGAGCGGCTGTTCGAATCGAATTTCGAACCTCGTACATTTTAGTGTTCGCTCATCTCTCCCATGGACTTCAATGACATTTTTTACACATATAAAAAATGCGACACGCGTTTTCAGAGTGAGCACTACTTTAGCTGGATATAATTCCATGCAGCTAAAATGAATTGGTGTGACATTTACACCAAAGTGAGAGCCACTGGTGCCCAAGGACTGGGTGCAGCTATAGCCACATCCAGGTGCATAGTGACTCACCACCCTAAGAGGAGCACCCTTACAATTTAGTAACTCTATATGCCTCACATTAATAGCAATTAGCCCCATCATGTACCCTCACATTAACCCCTGTGTGCCTCACAAAAGAGTTACTAATATGTGAGAGACATGGAGGTCCTTTATTAGTACCTTCATATACCTTACATGTTAATGAACTTTTTATGTGAGGGTACATGATGGGGCTAATTGCAGTTAATATGAGGCTAAATAACCCCATGTGCCTGACAGTAATACAAATAGTAACCCCAACAGGAAGTGAGAGGGGATCTTAGTAAACTGCAATGCATCTTGGTAGTTGTAGGCTAAGACAGCTGGAAACTACCCCTGTAAACAAATGCAGAGGATACCGGGAGCTCCCAGAGAAAGCCAGAAATCACTCAAAACAATGCTAAAGGTATTTGGGTATTGGGGATACAATAATCACGCACCTGTTTGGTCAGGGGTAGAATGTGTCAGAATATGGCGACAATAAATTTTCTCCCCAAAATTTAGCATTTTTTAAGGGATAAAAAAAACCCCAAAAACTTAGTATTCTCAGAATCATGCCAACACTTACAATAAAGGTGACGTGTCAATTTGACAGCACAATAAATGCAGTAAAAATAAAGCCTATAAGAATGTCACACAAACACATTTTAAGGCTAAGGCCCCACGTTGCGGAAAGCAATTTGTTTTTTTTGTTGCAGATGTTGCTGCGTTTTTTATGAGCCAAAGTCTGGAGCAGATTGAAAAGGTTTGGAAAATATAAAGGAAGCTCTTAGACACTTCCCTTCTGTTAAATCCACTCCTAACGTTGGCTCAAAAAATCGCAGCAAAATCTGCAACAAAAAAAAAGCTGCGTTTCCGCAATGTGGGGCTTTACTCCAAATCCACCACTTTCTGTTTTTTTTTTTTATTTCTAATTTCCAAGTACATCGTATGGAATATTAAATATGAAGTACACTTTGTCCTGCAAAAATTAAGTGCTCATACAGCTCTGTTGGGGGAAAAATAAAAAAAAAAGTTATGGCTTTTGGCAGGCGGAGAGTCATAAACGATAATCTGAAAATAGCTACAGCAGGAAGGGGTTAAATTTGATTATGTTCATGGGGAAACCCTTTATATGATGCTGAAGGGCTGACGGGCAGTACATGGAATATGTGATGATATCTCTAATTTCTTACTTTGTCTTTCTTTTACAGAGTTCTTACCCAATTTGGGAGGACTTCAACTCTAAAGCCACAAAACTCCACTCCCAGCTCAGGTAAGTAGATGATCCCCCGCCCTACAGCATGTCAAAAGGCAGGAAGGGCTCCCTGTCAGTCTTATGATCTGTATATACTGTGCTTGCGGGTCCTGTCAGATATATACTCTGGTAGCTGGCAGAGGCTTGTGCTGGACAACATATAGAGACATCTCTCATATAAAATAACATACACTGCACAATATACAGTTTTTTCTAGTGGCCATCTGCTGAGGAAACCGAAGCCTACTGCAGAATTCAGGCACAGTCATATGATGGACCCACGGGCGCACAGCATGTCACCATAGGCGATCAGCTCCTCTGACTACTGTCCTGTGACTATAACCTGCTGTGTGTCCATCACATGACCATGGACTGACTTTATCCACATCAAGTAAGCAGAATGACAGCAAGCAGAGATCTAGAAAACTGTGAGGAATTAATAGAGAAAGTATATAGGAAAATTATATCACTTATTATACAAGCAATAACATTTGCGTCTCAATATTTGTCGGAAACTGGACAGCCCCTTTAATTTGTGCTAAATTTATGAAACATGCCATGTTAAACTTGGTGCATATTCAAGCCTAATACTTAGGCCGGGTTCACACGGAGTATTCTGGCTCGTCACTTGGTACGTAGACGCCGCGGGAGGATTTGCGGGCCGTATACGCTCCCATTGTTTTCAATGAGAGCCGGTACCGTACACGCGGCGCTATCAAAATCACGGCTGCAAAATAGCGCCGCGTGTACGGTACCGGCTCCCATTGAAAACAATGGGAGCGTATACGGCCCGCAAATCCTCCCACGGCGTCTACGTACCAAATGATGAGCCAGAATACTCCGTGTGAACCCGGCCTTACATCCAACATTACCCCCACTCACCTGGAGTGAGACTGAGACCAGAATCAGTGGCGCAGCAGATATTACATTAGGTTCTCACTAGCGTTCAGCTTTCGATTCATCGGACCTGTTTGGGGACCTGAAAAACAGAAACCATATCTACTTAAAAAGTGGTTACCCATGGACCTCACAAACTATAATGGCATTTGCCTGGTTTCTGCCTGAAATCAGCGGAAAGAAAAGCTCTGTTTGCAATGGCAGATGGAGTACCTGAATGCTAGTCTGAACTGACCCTTAAATGATGTATAGAGCTGGACTTGGTGGAGGAGATAAAATGTCCACTTTAAGTGGCAGTCCGCACTATTGACAAGCGGTATATAAAACTGCATGTGCCCGAGGACATGAAAGGTCCTCTTTAAATAATCCAGAGTAGTGTACATGTGTAGAGTAGTGTACACATTGCTAAATTGAAAAAATACAGTCACTGCAAATTGCATGGATAACACAAGTGGCATAGTAGTAACTATTAACCACTTCCGGACCGCCCATAGACTATATACGTCCGGGAAGTGGTTGCCTTGTTCTGACAGGACGTGCCTGTACGTCCAGTCAGAACACAGCAGCTGCACGGAGATCGTGTAGCTGCTTTCAATAGGAGCCGGCTGTAACTTCAGCCGGAACTCCCAGAAAGAAGACAGGACAGATTTATTACCTCTCCTGCCTTCTCGATCGCTGTGTATACAACAAAGCACAGAACGGAAGTAGAACGCAGGTGTGAACCTAGCGTTAGTTATAGGAGAAATCAGCCTCAAGTACAAAAAAATAAGTGATCAGATGTCCCCAAAGGTCTCTTATCACCTTATGGGGACACAATCTGTAAAAAAAATAAAATAAAAATATAATAAAAAAAGTTTTTAAAAAATGTAAATAAAATAATCATAAAAAATAAATAAATAATACGCTAATAAAACGCTGTTATTAAAGGTTATAGCCCCACCCCCGACGACACCATACAAAATAAAAATTACCGTAACGGAGAGGAAAAACTATATTATAAAGTTTTTCAGTGACACTTTGTGTTATTAAATTAAAAAAAATAATAAATTGAAAACCAGACACAATTTCCCTCCTATTTTGTTTATATTTTCCTGGATATAAAAAAAATTTAAACACATTCGAAAATAAAGATAACATAAAAATAAAGCCCTATGTGTCCCCGAAAAAAGACGCAAAAATTAGTTGACTGAGACATACGGGAAAAATGTTACAGACCTCAAAACCGCACATACAAAATAAGCCTAAAATGTGTCTGGTCCTGGACCACAAATTGGCCCAGTACTGAAGTGGTTAAGGGCAGTAAGGAACGTCCCCTCTGACAGTACAGGGCTATGGACTGTACTGTCAGGAGGGGCGTTCCTCACAGCCCGGCTAGACTGGCAGGAACACCCTTCTGATAGTGAAGAGATATCGGTGACAGCACTGATATTTCTTGCCTCATGGCACATAATGGAAAAGCCGACAGTGCACTGAATTCAGCACACTGTCGGTTTTCTAGCAGTATATAAAACCGTATGTGCCCCAGGACATCAAAGGTCCTCTTTAGTGCATTAGATGAATTTGCATCCGTCAGTATACCTCATACTAGTGCTGCCCCCTTTCTCCCACACACAATCGCACATCCTCTTGGGTTTTGCTTTCTTTAACGTTGTCTTGTGAGTATCTTTTTTTCTAATTGATGGCTGATTTGGTCATCAAACCTTTTCAATAAAGCTACTCTATGTGGACAAAACTTTTGGGACTCTTATATATTACACTTATAGGAGCTTTTTATAACATATTCTAAATTGATAGGCATTAATATGGAGTTGGTTCCCCCCTCTGCAGCTAAAACTGCTTCCACTCTTCTGGAACAAACTTTTACAAGATTTTGGAGAGTATCAGTGGGAATTTTTACCCATTCATCCAAATGATATTGGATGAGAGGACATTGTTTGCAATCTCATTCCAAAAGTGTTATAAGAGGTTGAGGTCAGGGCTATGTGCGGGCAAGTCACGTTGTTCCACACCCAGTCATGCTGTTATGGATTTTGCTTTGAGTACTGTGGCACAGTCGGCAAACTGAGCTGTCCCCAAACTGATTTCACAAACTTGGAATCATACAGTTGTCCAAAATGTCTTGGTATGCTGAAGATTTCCTTTCATTGGAACTAAGGGGGCTTAGGCTAACCTCTGTAAGACCATCCTCTACCAAACAATTGGAACAAAGACAAACAGGTAAAATTTTTCAGTCTGCCAGAGAAAGAAGTGTGATTCATCATTCCAATGAACGCATTTCCCCTTCTTCAGTCCGGTGGTGGCATTGTGGTTTTCACAACTCTGTCGGAGGTTTGACAATGTTAATGCCAGAGTATGTTAATACCAGAGAAGGTTTGTAACCTTGCAGTTATTAGGGAACACTTGTTATCATACCTAAAAGAAAACTGTCTTTTATGCTTATAGCAACCAATCACAGCACAGCGTGAATTTTATACTTTACCTTTAAAAAATGAAAGCTGCACTGTGATTGGTAAAAAAGTACATTTTTCTTTTGGAGTATTGGCGACGTTAGGAATCTCAGGAATCTTAGTTTAGCCACTGTTACTTTAATGTTACTGTGCCAACATGTGAAGCGTCTGCAGTCTTCAGGCTCCTCCTATGCTGATCCACTTAGCAGCTGAGGAGGAAAATTTTAATTCTCTTCCCCCTCAGCCAGGTGCCTGCTATTTGTTTATACCTAGTGTGGCTTTCATATCCTGATCGTTTGTGCATGCTTGCTCTATATTTGGCTTTTTACTGGATAAGCACTTGTTTTCTGATTTTGGTTCTGACGTTATCTCTTGGACTGACTTTTAGTTTGTTACTGAAAATTTGCTTGTCTCCTGATTTTGGTTCTACCATTACCTCTTGGACTGATTGGCTTGGGTACCTTCATTCTCCAAATTCATCCGCCTGGTTTTAATCTGCTTTGTAAGTTTATTGTGGGCTCTGGTTTGACTTCAGTTTGTGCAGTGTTTATTACTGTGGTGATAACTTGGGCCAAATTCAACACACGTCTATCTGGCTTTGCCGCTGGCACTGGTGAACACATTTAGGTGTCTGGGATCTATCTCTTATCCCTGTATAAGATTTAAGCCGCTATTTCTACTGCTCCCTGTTGTCACAGTCATTGCAACTTCGCACTCGGTAACGCCATGGTGTAACTTTATGTGGTTTGACACTTTGTGGCTGAGTTTCTTTGGTTTCTAAATACCTCCAATACTCAATAATGTTACTCACAGTTGATGGTGGAATATCTATGAGGGGAAAAATTTCATGAACTACCTTGTTGAAGCTGTGGCATCTTATTACAGAAATTGAGTGAGCTCCTTAGCGCAAGCCATTCTTTCACAAATGATTTTAAAGACAGACTGTATGGCTCCATAGGAACAATCCCATCATTGGTCATGCAGTTGCACGTAATGTGTATGGGCAACTTAAGAACTGTGTCCAATACTTTTGTCTGTATAGTGTATTTATAGTCTATAGTCACCCTCCCCCATAGAGAATTCCATTTCAATTCTACACCTGGATTTGGCTGAAAAACACAAAATTTGCACAAACCCCCCCAGAAATTCAACATGTGTTTACAGCCTAAATTTGGTATGGCTGTAGTCCTACTGAACATGTTATTTATACTGCACAACACAAAATTTTGTTGCCTTTTTAACGTCCTGCACAGAAATAAGTTACCGTATATACTCGAGTATAAGCCGAATTTTTCAGCACAGTTTTTGTGCTGAAAAAGCCCCATTCGGTTTATACTCGAGTCAAGCAAAAACAAAAAAAAAAGGAAGAGGGGGTCTATGACCAGCCGCAATAGTAATGTATAGAATCTCCCATAAAATAGTGGGAAAAAAAGCTTTAAAAAAATATAATAAAAAAAATAAAGTAAATAAAAGTTCTAAATCACTCCTTTCCCAAGAATACATATAAAAGTAGAAAATGACTGTGAAAAACATACACATTAGGTATCCCTGTGTCTCACAGTGCCCGGTCTACGGAATATAGGGAATCTGCTCCTGTTCTGTCGTGAAGGGGTTAATAGGAGCACTGCAGATACCCTATACTCAGCCAGGCTGAATTCCAAGTGGGAGAAAAAAAACTCAGTCCTCAAGCTCAGGGAAGGGGCAGACAGACAACCAAAACACCCCCTCCCCTTCCCCAGCACCCAGCAACTACTGCACCCAAAAACTCCGACCATTTTAATTTTTGAAATTTTCCAGTAGCTGCTGCATTTCCCCCCCTCAGTTTATACTCAAGTCAATAAGTTTTCCCAGATTTTTGTGGTAAAATTAGGGGCCTCGGCTTATATTCGGGTCGGCTTATACTCGAGTATATACGGTAATAATATGTAATCTATAAGCTATAGGTTTCCTAACATAGTTTAAAACAAAAAAAGCTCATTGTGCAAAAAACAAACCCTCATATCACTTCGTCAACAAAAAAGTGAAAAAGTTATGGCTTATAAGATATGACAATGGGAAAAACTGAAAAAGGTATCATCAAGTATCAAACTAGTCAGTGTCCTTAAACAGCTATAATACTGTGCCCTCAGAATACAGCCATATAGTATCTAAGCACTACAGCCATACAGTACCCAAGCACTACAACCATATAGTATCCAAGCACTACAGCTGTTGAATACGCAAGCATTACAGCCATTGAGTACCCAAGTACTACAGTCATACAGTACCCAAGCACTACAGCCGTATAGTATCCAAGAACTACACCCATTGCGTACCCAAGCACTACAGTCATACAGTACCCAAGCACTACAGCCACACAGTACTAAAGCATTACAGTCATACAGTACCCAAGCACTACAGCCACACAGTACCCAAGCACTACAGTCATACAGTACCCAAGCACTACAGCCACACAGTACCAAATCATTACAGTCATACAGTACCCAAGCACTACAGCCACACAGTACCCAAGCTCTACAGTCATACAGTACCCAAGCACTACAGCCATTGAGT
Organism: Leptodactylus fuscus; assembly: GCF_031893055.1. Lineage (NCBI taxonomy): Eukaryota > Metazoa > Chordata > Amphibia > Anura > Leptodactylidae > Leptodactylus > Leptodactylus fuscus. The sequence goes on along the minus strand of NC_134271.1, from coordinate 77,682,039 downwards.
ACCCAAGCACTACAGTCATACAGTACCCAAGCACTACAGTCAGATAGTACCAAAGCACTACAGTCATACAATCGTGCTTTGAGGTACACATTTTCAAAATAAGATGTATTAAAACTATATGGCTAAATACTTCACTGAGTTGGCGACAATTGTTTCAGCTGTTATAGCAATATATTGGTGTAAATGTGTGTCTGTGCCTGCTGAATTTGGGGTTGTGCCACTTATTTTGCAGTAAGCACTATCTTCACTTGGTGCAATTATAGCTAAGTAAAAGACTTCAATGCTACTTTGCTTTTGACACTATTGACTCTCAGACCGACTGTGTCTGTCTCCCCAGGACCACAGTGCTGGCTGCTGTCGCCTTCCTTGATGCTTTTCAGAAAGTGGCAGATATGGCGACCAATACCCGAGGTAAGTGGCTGGTGCGGTTATGTCCAAGCGTTACAATCTCATCATTCTACACAAATACATTGCAACGTACTTTTGGTTTTGCAGGAGCCACACGTGACATCGGATCTGCTCTCACCCGCATGTGTATGAGACATCGCAGCATCGAGAGCAAACTCAGACACTTTACTAAGTAAGAACTAACAGCAGATGTCGCAGCTTGTAAGAAATGTTGCAACAAGCTGGCAGCAGAAGCATTAGAAATATGCAGCCATTTATATCTAAAGAGCAGCGCCATCTTCTATTCATTAACCCCATTGAGCACCATTACCCTAAGGACTTGTTCACAAGTTGGTATTTTGCATCAGTGTTTGTGAGCCAAAACCAAGAGCAGAGACGACACAGTGATAAGGTATAATGGAATTTATTAAGGCTGGTGTTTCCCCACTGGCTTGAGATAAGTCAGAATTATTAAGAATCTCTGACAGGCATGCTTTGCTTACTGTCTTAAAAAGTGTTGAGTGGGCAGAAAACTGACAAAGAGGCAGATATTTGGGAGAAATACAACGACGTACTAAACATGCATGACTTTGACAGTGTTCTGACATAGGTTGGTTAGTAAATTCCCCCGCTACTGCAAGACTTGGATGTGTAAATAAAGTGGGTCACCATGCCCTGTAGCTCCTTAACAACGTAGTTCTGCACCAGAACATATAAAGGGAAATGCAACATGATGGGAGAAGGGAAGCCATTAAATAAGCAAGAGATCTATGTACACCACTTTGGGACAGAAATTCAGTTAATAACCCTATCTCTGAATCTGAATACCGTGGCACACCCCTTCCCCAAATACTAGGCCTAAACTCCATGAATACCACTGAACTTGATTTTCTCTCTGCAGCGCCCTCATGGAGAGTTTAATAACTCCTCTGCAGGAAAGAATAGAAGACTGGAAGAAAACAGCTAATACATTGGACAAAGAGCATGCACGAGGTGAGGAGAACCTCACCCAGCCCCTCATAATGCTGTCTGCATCCCAAATACTGCACCTATACTGCAGATTAACAGAGGAGCCACAAACCCCATTATCTTCTTTCCCCTCTCAGAATACAAGCGAGCGCGCCATGAGATTAAGAAGAAATCCTCTGATACTCTAAAACTGCAGAAGAAAGCTCGGAAAGGTATGTGTATTATCAGAGACATCCCCCTCCCCATACATATTGGCACTCTCTTATTATTTGTTACAACATAGCAGTCTGTCTTTAACCATTTCTTTCTTGATGCTTTGCTACCGTGACACTTGGGGTGTAGGTGTATAGTGAAGATATAGGATGGGACTGGTTGATCTCTTCTTGCATGCCTGTTTTTCACTAACCTTCCTTTCCTTTTTTCTTGCATTGCCTTCCACTCCCTCCTGTAGAAGTTCTAGGTAAGTGACCATTCTCTGGATTTGGGGAGGGTGAGGGTCACACTGGAACTACTAGCAAAATTCTTTTCTGATCCCCAGAAGATGCAACCAATCACAATTTGGTGAATTGAGACCACATAGACTTAGTTCACACGGTGCTATTTTTCTTGTTGAATATATGCTGGCACTCTTTAATTGCAATGATTTGTAGCACGTTACATATTTTGCCTGTATGCTAAGGGACTTTACCCCATGTAGTGGGCTGCAGCCAAAAAGCGGTTAGGGGAAAAAACGCGTCAGAAGCATTGCTGTTTTTTCTGCAGCGCTTGTTTACAGAAAATCTGCAGAGTTTTCCTCTGAAGACTTTCTGCCTCAGTTATACCTATAGATATAGCCAGTATGGTAGGTATAATTGACATGCTGCGATTTCAAAAGACGCAACGGTTTTGAAAATCACAGCATTTCCACTGCAAGTATGTTTCTCCAATTTGTGGATGGGATTCATTAGTTTCCTTCCTCTCCTCCCACTTTCTCAAACTCAACATGGAGAAAACAGAGTTCATCATCTTCACCCCACCCCGTATGGCCCCTCCACCTGACCCATCTATCAAAGTTAACGGAACCACAATTACCCCTGTCTCACAGGCCCGATGCCTTGGGGTAACCCTGGACTCTGACCTATCCTTCAAGTCACACATTCAAACCCTCAACACTTCCTGCCGCCTCAACTCAAAAACATCCACCGAATCCGCTCCTTCCTCACCCCTGAAACTACTAAGATGCTCGTCCAGGCCCTCATAATCTCCCGCTTAGACTACTGCAACACCCTCCTCCATGGACTCCTAGCAAACACCCTCGCCCCCCTCCAGTCCACCTGAAGCTGCGCTGCTTGTTTAATCCACCTCACCCCCCTATCTTCATCGGCTGCTCCCCTCTGCCAGTCCCTCCACTGGCTACCCATAGCCCAGTGAATTGAATTCAAGCTACTAACGCTAACATACAAAGCCATCCACAACCTGTCCCCTCCATATATCTCCAACCTAATCTCCCGCTACCTGCCTACACGTAACCTTAGATCCTCCAATGACCTCCTACTCCACTCTGCTCTCAACCGCTCCTCACACAACTGTCTCCAAGATTTCTCCCGTGCATCCCCCATATCTGGAACTCCTTACCAAGACACATAAGACTGACCCCCACAATCACAGGCTTCAAGAAGGCCCTGAAGACTCACCCATTCAGGAAGGCCTACAACCTCCAATAACACTATCACTGCACTGCCATCTGTACAGTCTCCCCCTCTCCTTCTGTCTCTCCCCCCTTCCCCCATAGATTGTAAGCCCTCACAGGCAGGGCCCTCTACCCCACTGTGCCAGTCGGTCATTGTTAGTATTATATCTACCTGTATATTCTGTGTATTGTATGTAACCTCCAAATGTAAAGCACCATGGAATTAATGGTGCAATATAAATAAATAATAATAATAATACTTTGAAGGTACTGTAAAAAACAGCAGCTAAACCACGACATTTACAACATGTGGGGTTTCTCCAGCCTCAGGTTCGCCCGCGGCGGAAACGTCAGGAAAAAAACACAGTGTTTTACAATCACAGCAAAGTGGATGGGATTCCAGAAAGCCTCTGCAAACTTTCTGTGCTAAGCGCTGTGGGAAGAACCACGATGCGTTGCCGCTGCAGCTTTTCTTGCAGCATTTTTTTGTTGCACTACACCCACATGGGGCCTTAGCCTTAAAATGGAAATCTCTGTCCATTATCATTCAGGTGAAACGCATAGTAACCTGTGCCACTCATTCAGGATTAGAGATGTATGCAAAAAAGGCTTGATTAAATACACATCCAAATAATTGAAATAAAAATATTGTCTAAAAAAGACAGGATGATAACGAATACAATAAATATTTATTAAAAATACATAATACAACAACAGTTGTCACCAATAATTTCATATAAAATAAAATGGAGGAAAAACCCCAGACAAATATTGATAATAATAACCAGGTAGTGGGTGGCAAATATATATTGATAAGGCATTAAATAAACTAACCAAGCAAGGTAAAATGTGGCAATTGCAACGACAAATAAACATTCAGTGCAAAAATGTATAAACAAGGGCACACCGTGCTGAACAATTATTGTAATATACCCCAAGAGAAACACCACAATACATCATAATACATAACAAAAGCATCCACCTAGTGTAACCAATATAATGTAGCCCACACAGAACCAAGCTGGAAAAAATAAATAATGAATAAAAAAGTAGCCAATGCCTACCCACAGGACCTGGGCACCCGACGAAGCCTGTGCGAGGCGAAACGCGCGTCGGGTGCCCAGGTCCTGTGGGTAGGCATTGGCTACTTTTCCCCTGACGAAGCCTGTGCGAGGCGAAACGCGCGTCGGGTGCCCAGGTCCTGTGGGTAGGCATTGGCTACTTTTTTATTCATTATTTATTTTTTCCAGCTTGGTTCTGTGTGGGCTACATTATATTGGTTACACTAGGTGGATGCTTTTGTTATGTATTATGATGTATTGTGGTGTTTCTCTTGGGGTATATTACAATAATTGTTCAGCACGGTGTGCCCTTGTTTATACATTTTTGCACTGAATGTTTATTTGTCGTTGCAATTGCCACATTTTACCTTGCTTGGTTAGTTTATTTAATGCCTTATCAATATATATTTGCCACCCACTACCTGGTTATTATTATCAATATTTGTCTGGGGTTTTTCCTCCATTTTATTTTATATGAAATTATTGGTGACAACTGTTGTTGTATTATGTATTTTTAATAAATATTTATTGTATTCGTTATCATCCTGTCTTTTTTAGACAATATTTTCATTCAGGATTAGGAAACATAGTTGTTTTCTGTGAGAAAGAGCTTCAAGTGTTCTTGGGCGGAATTATAGTATTATGTCTATTGATCACATGTCCATGCTGCAACTCAGTCCCATTCAACCCTGGCAGCGTATCTGAGGCTTTATGTCCCTCCTTCTAACCAGACTGATGGTGGCAGCGAGTGCCTCATTCTCATTCCTGTTTCTGTCCTGCAGGGAAGGGAGATCTACAGCCACAGCTGGACCACGCACTACAAGACGTAAATGACATGTACCTGCTGCTGGAGGAGACAGAGAAGCAGGCGGTGCGAAGGGCTCTGATTGAGGAGCGAGGGCGCTTCTGCACCTTCATTGCGTTATTACAGCCAGTGGTGGTAAGTACAGGTCAATGATAGGTTATGTAATACCGCATCACATGCCGCCTCATCTTCTTGTCTTGTCACTTTTAGAATGGAGAGATTCACATGCTGGGGGAGGTGACCCATCTGCAGGCGATAATCGATGATTTGATGGTACTGAGTGAAGAACCTCACAAACTGCCTGCAGCCAGTGAACAGGTCAGAGCTCTACCTCCTATACGTATAGCTAAAGTGACGCTTTGCAGTCCTATGTAAATAAAGCTTCATGTTCAGTAACTTTCTGAAATACTTTAAACTTCAGTTTTTCACCATTTTTGAAATTTGATTTCTGATGTAATATTTTTTATAGATGAAGGTTTGTTAAAATTATATCCAATCTAGACACTTCTCTGTGAGGTCAAACATGGCAGCAGTATGGATCTCCCAGCTGCCCTGATGGTTTGTTACAGTGTTTCAGTGCAGGTAACTTATATCAGTCTGAAGTCCTGGATGTTTATTACAGTCTACATTGGATACAAGAGTAACATACCCTTGGCTGTTAGAAGTATTAGGTCAGGATGAGTGTTTACTGACACAAGCATAGATCATGAATGTGCTGAGATAATGAAATCCTGGTCAGCCTGGCCTTTCCAGGTTAGGGCTATATACAGGTTGGGTTCATACGGTGCATTTCTGTATTGTTTTTGTTTAAGTTGTGTTGCTTTTTGGGGGGCTGCCGATGCTTTCACTTATAAGTAACAGCAAAACAGTCTGGCAAGTATCAAGAAATATCCCATAATCATTCAGTGTTTCTGTACTTATAAAGGAATGGTAACACCATTACTATACATGTCAGCTGTAACTAACAGCCGTGAAAATGGAAACCTCTGGCCTCAATCAAATCACGGGCTTAGGGGCCATTCACACAACTGTGTTCTGTCTACAGTATGTGGCAGCCATATTGCCTGAACTCAACACTGCCAAGTAAGGGGGCATTCACACGGAGTAACGCCGGGCGTGTATCACAGCCGTACACGCCGGCGTTACGGCAGACTGCGGCATTTACGAGCGCTCCCATTGAAGTGAATGGGAAGTGTTCGGCAGTCTGCCGTAACGCCGGCGTGTACGGCTGTGATACACGCCCGGCGTTACTCCGTGTGAATGTCCCTAAGTGAAACTTGCTGTCCGTTCAGTCCATTTAGTTCAGTATGTTTCAACCATTATAGCAGATGTCTTGATTTGGGACAACATACTTTTCTCCCCTAAATGTTACTTCTTTAATCTAGAAAGTACAGTGGCTCCTTGAAAATACTAAAATAGACAAATTACGGTGTCTGTGTCTATTTTTTTACCTGTGGGGGCCCACTTTGTATTGAAGACTTCCATTAAAATAGAGCTAAGCATTCATTGCATTGTTAACTGTATCAGGCACTGTTCACACGGTAGAATCTGATGTCGGTTTTGCGGCATATTTTGCCCCCAAATCAGTGGCAGCTTCTTACTTCATTCTTTCTCCCATTGAAAACAATTGGAATAGGACGCTGGAGAAGAAAAAAAAAAAAAAGTGTCCTGTTTGATCTTGCCGTGGACTCTGCGGCTGATTCGGAAATTGTGGCTTTAGACTGATTCATTTGGGCCAATGAATGGTGGAAAGGCACAACAATACTGATGCTCTGTATCCACCACCATGAGCCAAGGGGCAGAATATCAACAGGAATCCGAGGAGGATGTCCACCACAAACTCTTCTTGACTTCCTGACGTCTTAAGGGGTTCTATGTATTTGTATGGAATGGACTGTAGTACAGTCCACTCCAGTAGGTTTGCCTCTGCAATTTTGGTTGTTTTTTGGCTGTGGTGCACATGAGTTGCTCTAAAGGGAGCTGACTGACGCTCTATCACCCAAGCTGGAGCCGGCCCTATGACCAATCCTTAGAAATTCAGCAGGCAACCGACTCCTGTGGATCAGCTATTTGAAGCTACACTGGGGCTCCCTGAGCAGTCCTTCTGCTTCACAGGCTATGTTTTTTGGTTGCATGTCCTACTAAACAGCTCAATCCCATTCAAGTTAATAGGACTAAGCTGCAATACCCAGTACAGCTGCTATAGAATGTACAAGAGTGTTCTTGGTAAGTAGTCAGGAGGTCACAGCACTTAACCGAATGCTGTCGCCTCTTCAATCGGCAAGTGTCTCAGATGTCAGAATGCCACTGATCTTCAAGTGAAAACATGAAGAAGAGTTAAGAACTACTTAGATTCAGTCTGCTGAGACGCGACCCGTCCTATGTAACTAGAAGCATTATGTTCAAAGGAAAATGGTTTGCTATTGTTTATACCTTGAGGGACTGAGACAGACAATAAATAATCCTTGAGCCAGTTCAGAAAGCAAGTTGAGCCCCTGTTGGCCATCTCATTGGTCAACCACTCTTCAAGTGGGAATGCTGATGGAGCCAAGTTAGAGTTAGACAGTGGGGAAACAAATGAAAAACTTTCCATATGAAGAACTTATACATGGAGTGTCACCAGCTATGTATAGTGACAATTTATTCCTTGTGGAATGTGGGAGCCATTATCAGAAGTCAGTCACAATGGTTCAGGAAAAACAACAATGGAAGATGTAGGTGTCTTGCCAATAAAAGATCAATAAAACTCTCAGCTGTACTAGAATCTACATATTCTTGGTATGATTTACTTACAGTTGTGAAGAAAAAGTGACAGGTACTATCAACTTGTCATTGGTAGAGGATTGTGTTAGGCACATGGCAATTCCTAATAATAATACATGTTATTTATATAGCACCAACATACTCTACAGCACTTTACAAATCATAGGGCTCAAGCACAGACTAAATGAGACATTCTAGTGTAATAAATCACTTCACACAATAGGATTGAGGGCCCTGGTCGCAAGATCTTTCTTTCATATTCGAACCTGACAGTTTCCTTGTTTGGCTTGGATCAAAGTGCAATTGGAATGGAGATATCTATCTTGGTCACAATACGAAGACCAAGACAGTATGGCCTAACTTCTTGGGACCCTCTACGCTGTCAGCAGGAGGGAAGTTGAGAACGGCACTGCCAGTCTCTCTCCTGGTTTCTTTCTCTCAAACGCCATCCTGGTGACAAGAGGCAGTAGATAGTCTTGGTTGTTGAGTAGTTTTCGAAACTCAACCAGCCAATTCACACTTAATATGACTTGAAAGTCCACAGTAACTTGTAACTGTATCTAGTAAGGCTTCATTATTCTGGGACAGCACCAATGCTGGAGCAAATGACTAGATAGTATAGTAAAAGAGTGACATCAGAAGTACATCATGGGGTCGTCTTTCTCCCAAAGTGGAGCCCAGGCCAAGGCACCACAAAATAGCAAGGACAATTATAGCTTATTCTAGGTTGTAGTAGTCCTGATTTGAATCAGAGAGAATTTCGGAACAGCTGTGCTCTGAGAAAGTAGCATTGATGTACTATAGACGAGTTTGCAAAGAGGTTTAGCTGAGCCAAGCTTGGACAGATCTGCAGAAGAACTTGAACTGATAAGCAGAAAGTCAATCAAAAATGAAGCTTGAGTTGAATGTGGTCTGAGCAGAGTTCAGAAGTTATCCAAGGGTTAACAAACAAACAGAATTAGTAGAGTAGAGCCTGAAAAGTTTAGCACCCACCCAATAGTTGGTGGTCAAGCTTTAGGGGGTGCAGAGGTAGCAGTGTTTATTAGGCCCTGGATCCTGAGGCATCTTGTGCAATAGCATCAGTGACTGTTCTACAATAATCCTCATCTCTTCCAGGTTATTAAGGATTTGAAGGGATCTGACTATTCATGGTCCTATCAAACGCCCCCCTCCTCCCCCAGCAGTTCGGGATCTCGCAAGTCCAGTATGTGCAGGTGAGTGGTCTGGTAGCCGAAGGGAGGAGCACTCCCTCCCTCTTGCACAGCCCCCATCACTAGATCTCATCACATCCCGGTATATGTGAGAGGTGTAGATATTCTTTCCATACAATGTCCCATTGTCTTACATCATCAATGCTCTGACCATTTACCACAGTACAAAAACTGCCCCCTCCTGGCAAGCTGCCTCGCACCCCCACTCACCGGGTTCCGCGTGTCGCTATCGCAGCCTCCCGCAGTCTACTGGAGGAGCCCAGCGGCTAGTGAGTGCCTCCTCCCAGGACTCCGGATGCAGTTCCCATGAAGCAACCTACTCCAAGCCACCATCGCCCATGCCCTCGGACATCACAAGCCAGGTTAGTGGAGAACTAGATTTGCAGGTGATATGCAAAGTCCTGGCACCTTCCTATATTTTCATATGTTCCTTCCTTCAGAAATCTTCCAGCTCTGCGTCCTCGGAAGCCTCTGAAACCTGTCAGTCAGTCAGTGAATGCAGCTCCCCCACATCGGTGAGTATGGGTGGTATGTACTGCTGTTGTGTTTACCTCATAGAGGACTATCTAGTGCACTGTTTTCCAAATTGTGGGCCGTGATCCCCAAGCCAAGGTGAGAATTTTTTTACCTACTGCAAACTGTCAGCAATATTGCTTGGTATTTTTCTGCCCAGCAACAGGACCTATGAACATGTCACAGTCATGTCACCAATAACCTGCAGAGGCAGAGTTAGATCAGTAGCTCCATGTATGGAAGCTGTCCAAAGTCTAGAATGGACTGGGTGAAGTAAAGTGTGATGGGGTTCCAGAAAGTGCTTCTGCCTTGACTATGGGGCTGTACCGTCAGCCTCATCATTTACTCTTGCAGCATGGCCCAAGTAGAGACTTAATATGTCTCTCCTAAATGCAAGCCTTAACCAGCCAAGCTTGGTGTGAAGACAGCAGGTCGTGCCACATACTAATAGTACCAGGAGATAAAGCCACCTACTGCATCCACAAAAGACCCACTCCATTCTAGCATCTACCAGCTGTGAGAAGTATTAGTCTTATACAGGTTGTCAACAAGAATATTGATCTTTACAGACAGCAAGTCTGATCCTGAGAATTTAGATGTTGAAAACGCAAAACAGAGCTGAAACCACTGTAATAATAAGGTGTCTTCTGCAGGATTGGTCACGGTCTGGCCCATATGAAACACCACCTGCAAGTTCCCTTCAGCGTAGGAAGGATCGTGTAGAACATCTGAGGGAAGCAGAACTGGGGCCTGGATATCAGGGCATAGAAGACCCTTATCGACCCCGGATGTCTCCAGCTGTCATTGCTGCCAAGGTAAACCATACTAAGAAGATTACACTTACCCTACACCGAAAAGTGTAACATGAAACTCTTGGGTGCAGAATATGCAAAGAGGCCTCCACTTACATTTGCTTTCTATAATACTTGTGTCTGTTTATGCTATGCAAAGGCCTTTAGACCTCTTAGGGCTAGTTCACACAAAGCAAGAGGGGGAAGATTTTGACGTGAAATCCGCCCCCTCACAATAGAGGTCTATGTAGACCGCTAAAATTCTTTTTTCCGCTAGAGGTTTATTCCCGCTAACAGAAAAAAGAAGCGAGCTGCCCTTTCTTCAGGTGGATTCTGCAGCTGATTCAGCCGCGGTGTCCGCCTCACGACAACACCCTCCGGGCTAGGCACATTCATTTGGGCCTAATCAGGAGCGGAAAGCCACAACGGAATGTGTTCACGCTGAACCCCGTGTGAACTAGCCCTTAGGCTCCAGTGCTCCTTGACAATTGCTACTTCTGCACCCCCGTAACTATGCCCCTGCTTAGATGCTCCCTATATATAGTAAGGTAATGTAGCCCTTACCCTGACTTCTCCATATATGTAGTACTATATTGTACACCAACATTGAACCCCCTTTTCATATCTATTAATGTAATGTAACCCCCTACCCTGGACTTTCCATATTTCTAGTAACATAATGTATATCACCCACAGACCCTCTCTAGATTTATATAAGTATAATGCACCAGGCATCTTGTCACGTCATCTTGGTTGTAGTTGCCACCACATTCCTCTGCTCTGTTCTTACAGCATGGGGAGGAGGTGTCTCCTGCTGCCAGTGACCTGGCCATGGTCCTGACCCGGGGTTTGAGTCTTGAGCACCAGAAGAGCAGCCGGGACTCCTTGCAGTATTCTAGTGGCTACAGCACCCAAACTACAACACCTTCTTGTTCTGAGGACACAATCCCCTCACAAGGTAAATCTTGGAAGCCTTCCCTCGTACAGTTTACAGTGGTCACAGGTCACAAATGGAAAGGTACTATCTAGTTCAAGCTGAAAGGGCCAGCACAGTCAAGCAGTATATAAAGCTTTATCTTTTCTCTCATAATTGACACCTCTGCTTGCTTTCAGAAACTGAAACATTCATTGTTTGTATGTAAGAAAAACACTTCTTGACCTAATACTTCTCTCCATAACGTGTCTAGACAATCCTCTAATTCATTTTACCTGCTCTGATATATTGTAGCAAATTATTAGCAGAGGAGAGAGAATTGTGCGGTTACATTTAGCTTATAGTCTCTTGTTTAGATGAGATACAACTGTAACCATCTTTCAGGACAAGATCAGGATGGGTTTTCAGTATCTGAACATAAACAAGAGTGTGTTCATTTACTGACAATAAGCAGAGATACTGAAAATGGTGAGGACGTGCAATGCAATCTATTAGAAAGTCGCAGAACTTGTCATGATGGAATGATTTAATTACATACAGTATTTCCAAGAGACTGTGCTGGTTCTTAAAATTAGAGATTTCCTTCCATAAATCCTCCTGACCTGGGATTCTTTGCACTCTGTGCAGGTTCGGACTATGACTGTTATTCAGTTAATGGAGATGCAGATGGTGACAGCTCTGGGGACTTTGACCGATCCTCCACCGTTCCACGAAGCAGCAGCTTGGCACAGAACTACCGCCGCATGCTCCAAACCAAACGGCCAGCCTCTACAGCCGGTCTGCCCACTGCCATGCCTCCCTCTGGATCTGCACCTCCACCACCACAATCGGGCTCAACCCCTGGGGTGGCCACCATAAGACGTACTCCTTCCACTAAACCCACAGTCAGACGCACTTTATCAAATGCTGGACCCATTCCATGTCGCCCCCCTATTGTGCCAGTAAGAACACCCACTGTGCCCGACTCTCCCGGTGGAGGACTGGGGGGACGCTCTCGTGTTGGAAGTGAAGAGTGCGTTTTCTATCTAGGAGCAGATGATGGAAGCCCTCTTGACTATGCCAAGTCTTCTCCCAAGCGCCTCAGTCTCCCCAATGCAGCCTGGGGGGGAGCAGGAGAAATGTCTGTGTATGGAGGAGGTGGAGCAGATGAGGAAGATATTGGAGGAGGTCTTCTGGCTGCCAATCGCCACAGTCTCGTGGAAAAGATTGGGGAGCTTGTAGCAGGAGCGCATGCCCTAGGGGATGGGCAGTTTCCTTTCCCTTCTGCCCCAGACAAGAGTCAAATTCCTGCCCCTACAGGTGGAGGGAGTGGGTCAGAACCACCAGCAGGTGATATGCTTGCATCCATACGTAGAGGGGTACGGTTACGCCGAACCTTGACCAATGATCGATCTGCACCCCGGATCTTGTGATCTTGATTCGAGGGTTGTTAGGATTGAGGATTGGTGCTCAAGGGGAGGGGAGTCAAACATACTGTGACGCAAACACACCCAGAAACCAAGGGGTGCTTAACTCTTTCTATGCAGGTCTGTCCGGGGCTAGAAAGATTAAGTTTGGTGACTGACTGAAACGTTTTTACCATTCCATGCACCAGTGGGGACTGTATTATTCCATGCAACAGAGGGTTCCATGCAGACCATTTCTGATGAAGTAGCATTAGGATGAAAGTAAATGGTTTGTAATAACCAATGACAACATCCCCACTCACACAGGGCAGCTCCTCTACTCAGTGACGCACAACTCTGCAATTAACATAGTGTCAAAAGACGTCGCTATTATAGGAGCATTGTGACAACCAGGCATCAATATGAAGAGTTAAGTTGCTGTGGGTTGGTGTCTATATATTTTACACTGTAGCGGCTGCTATATAGGACCCCAGGTATCTGCTGACTTCGTTTGAGGTGCACATCTCGCGGCTTTATCTTCATTGCAGCCATGTGACCAAGGACTGTGGCACCTGTGACAACAGATTCTCCAGCTTCTTGTAGTTCGGTCTCCTCTAAATCTTGTGGTGGAAGCAGTACAAGAATTCTCTGGTTCTGACCCATATATCTACGCATCACTCTGGTTGGGGGCTCGTGGTGGATGTGGATTTGCACAACACAGCAAGGAATGCAGGACTCTGGATGACTTGTGGTGCCAGGACATAAAGCCGTGCTGCCCCCCCCCGGAACCCCAAACATTCATACTGTACAATTTGTGCCAAGTGGTTACTTTGGACACTGAGTGACTGCCATGTTTGTGGCAGATTTTCACTCATACAGTAGGTGGAGAAGTCCCTCTGGCTCAGTAATGGACTCAAAAGCCGGAAGACGCCTAAATTTCTTGGCCTCGTGGAAATGGGGAAATAGCTGACCTCATAGGGATCCTGCCTTTACTGATCACAGAGGCCTCTCTTCTAGTGCCATTCAGAACAAGCCTTGTGCCACCTCTGTGCCCATGCTGTGTAGTGAGAAGCAGTCCCAAATGTCACCTGCATCCCAGCACCATACAGGGGGCAGTATGCAGCCAGTACAGTGGGAACTGCAGTAATATGGCACCGCACTGACAACCTGTAGGAAATAGCACTTACAATTTGTAGATTTTACACCAATAATTTATGACCCTTGTAGATTTATGAATCTTACCTGTTACCATGGAAATTGTTGTGCTGGGGGTATTTCCTTAAAAGTGAACGTATCCCTGCACACAGTGAATGGGTTTGTCTGAAAAGGTACATGCCCTAGCTATGGACACTGTGTGCAGAGGTCACATGATGGAAATGTCACTCCAGTAGTGGTAAAGGCCTGTGAGGGGAACACAGCCCCTTGGCCTGGAAATGTGGCCCCTGTAGCGGGCAGTTACTATAGAGCCGTATTTTTTCAGAGATTAATAGCAAGATAAGTTTATTTCCACTAAAGGAAATGCGGAGATTTAGATCTAATGAGACAAAGAATATTTTTAGCAGCTGCTGGCGGTGCCAGGGCCACAGATCAATATCGAAATATGTAGCAATGTTCTAGCATCCCCTGCTGGCCAGGTGGAGAACTGCAATGAACTCCCTTGTAGCAGAAGCCTAAATTCTCCTGCTGTAACAATGAGATTCAGATGCCTGCAGAAAGATACTGACCGGCAGGTGCAGTTCTGTCATCAGACTCAGCAGTAACCGCAGATTACCCACAAAAGTACAGGGTAACACTTTAGAACTGGTGACATTTTAAAGAAGAAATGACATATGAGATCCCTTTAATAAGCAGAAAAATGTGAAAACTAAACACTAGATGTTCCAGGCCCAAAGGTTAAGTCTGCAACACTGAAAGATCCAGACAACAACACATTTCTCTTCTGATTTTTGTCCATTGCACTGATGTCATGGAGTGTCCACATATATACCATAGTCAAGTCAAATTATTATGACCCCCAGCTGTTATCCAGTGTACCTGCCGGGTACAGCATCGGCAGCAGCTAAACAGGCTGGGGGTGACTTAATAAGGTTGTCTCGGGTATTTGGGACCATGGTGACTGTAGTGCATCCTACATTTGCACAACACAAAAATCAAAGTGGCCCCACCAATGTTCAAGGCTGTCAAAATAGGGCGGCAGGGAAGTACTTGGAAGTCTCGGTCATGCTCTTTCTGCCACTGTGGAACATTTCTAGCCATGTGACATTCTGCATTGTCTTGCTGGAAGTTTCCATCCGCCTCAAAGAAGACAATCAGCACGTATTTGTATTCGTGATCTGCAAGGATCCAAAACGGTTCAGATTGCCTTTGACGTAAATAAGTGTGCCCAGAGAATGCTATGAAAAATTTCCCCAGGCTCTGACACTGCTACCAACAGCTTGTCTCCTTCCACCAGTGGTTGCACAGAGTTTATTCTCTGATGTTTTTTGCCTGACACACCAATGTCAGTCCATTCCATGACACAAAATACGTGAGTAATCAGAGGACACCCTTTGCAGTGCCATACTGCCATGCAAACTGAAGCCTTTTTTTGTTTGGCCCTGATGACCTTTGTTAGCATAGGCATAGTGAGCATCTAACTGCTTTGGAGCCCCATATGCTATAGGGTTCTCTGAACTGTTGCTTTAGTCACACATCTAGTAGCCTCTTGGTTCATTTTCATGGTGAGCCGCTTCACTGTAGCGTGTCAGTCAGCCCTTGCACACCTTCGTAGCCAGTGTTCACCTCTCACAGCAATGGCATGTCGTGCTCACAGTTTCCACATTGGTTATTCCCAGTGGTGCCGTTTATCCACTCATGGTTCATTTCACCGATACAGAAAGCGAACAGTTCACAAACTGTGCTGTTTGAGAAATACTGCCACTCTTGGCCAAAAGCCAATAATCGTCCCTTGTTGATAAAACTCATGACAACAATAGGTGATGTGTGTTCAGACAGCCTATCGCACATCTTATATACCCACCAAGATGGCCAACAACATATTACTTCCTTCATGGGTTACGTGCTCCTGATGCCGAAAGTAGGTCATAATAAAGGCACTTGACTATGGTGTATATGTATAAAAATCCAAGCCAGGCAGAATTTAGATGTCGATGTGGATTGGGATTTGGAATCACCCAAGCTTTCCATGTGGTCATCATAGTATCTCAGTAGTTTAGCCTCAAGCTCTGGGTATGATGGTTCTTGTCATCAGATCTCTGCATAGAGGGAAGAGACTTAAAACAAAAAAAAACTCTGCTGGGTCTGCACAAACAAGTGCAATTTTTTTTTCTTTTTTTCTGTTTGGGTGGGGGGTAGCACTTGTCTATTGGAATATGTCTTTTTTACCGAAGGAGATAGTACAAATTATATGTACCATTCTATTAAAAAACAGCTACATGGAGGCAGAGCAACCTGTAGTATTTGTAGTAATAGGTTCCACTTGTGAGCAGCAGCTTCTGCAGGTGCAGGAAGGTGTTAGGAGATGTGAATCTTCAGTCAGGGGTTTCATGTAAGTTCAGTGGTCCCTGTCTATGGTTGCTTAGACAGGACACTAGATGTCATCATGTATGTGATTCTTTCTAAGGTCATCATACTGATTCTCATGGATTAAGGTGAAAACAGTACAAAGACCTGTTTGTATCATCTTGCAACTTTGCTGAATTTCCTTAAAGGAAGTTTGTTAACAGAACTCTGCATATCAGCCCGGGCTCACAGGTAGATTGGTTAGGGCCAAAGCGTTCATATGCATATTGACAAAAATTATTTTATTAGTGTAGGCATGGATTCATGTGGGGAAGATTCAAGTGACCCTAACCTATCTGCTGGGCTGGGTTGTTTTGCTGGGTTCTGGAGAAAAGCTCTCATTAGTCAATAACTTAACAAAAAAAAAATCTCATTGGTGGAGTCTGCAATCCAGAGATCTACAGCTCAAAGAGGAGTGTTCACCATCTCCAACAACTCCAACTCTTTGATTCGTTCACTAAATGCAGTGCCATCTATGCAGTACACAGTTGGATTTATATCTCTAGCCCTCATCATTCCCAATCAATCATATCTGATTGATTGATTGATTGATTGATTAATCCGTTTTAGCACCCAATATGCTAATTAGTTTCTCTACTGTCAGGTGGGTGGTTACTGGACTGGAGCAGACAGCCTCGAAACACCCAAATTAACAGTAGAGAACTTAATTGGCATACTGGGTGCTGAAAATAATTGAACTGATTGCTCAGGAACAGTGGGGAACTAGAGAAAAAATTTCAGCTGGGCCAGAGTCAATGGAGAGGCTCCTATTGAAGGATGCAAAAAGTTGGTGGAGGTGGTGAAAGGTCCTCTATGCATTTCTCAAAGAGTTGTACTGAGTTGAATGTTAGTAATGGATCTCCTGATCAGTTCATCACAGCCTCTACCAATCAGATCTTGATTTTATGACATATCAGGAGATGAAAGAGCCTTTAATAAGAGCAGAAACATCCCGTTTTGGCCATGAAGCAATACAGAGATAATCTTTTTATTAATGTGCAGATCAGCCTCAAGTGCATCAGGGGCAGGGTCTGTTTGTCTGCAGACAGTTCCAAGTGCTCCCACTGTCCTCTGACATCGGGGCCTAATGTCTCTTTGTAGCTACAAGAGATTTTCAGCCACTGTCTGCGTCACAGTTGTCTGACTGTTTCTCTCCCGGGGCCCTTTCAATAACCTGCTGCCTTGTACTAGGGCTCTCTTAGCTCTGTGAGCCAGGGATACATGCCTAGGCAACAGCAGACCTCAGGCAACAGAGAAGTGCTGCAAGATGATTGGTGATTGTGGCCCCTGCAGTGTGATTGAGAAGATGGGGCCCAGGGAGGAAGGGTAGTTGACCTGACTCTGCATCTAGATGTAATTTCAACCATTCAGTGTGTCTCAAATATATAGAGATAATCTGAGTAGTTTCTTAATCTACCCTGCTTATTATACAGCTATACACCCTGGTTGAGATGCTATATGATTGGTATCTGTATAACGTACAACGTGTATACTGTCCCATCCTAGGGTGAGCTGAGGTCCCACCTGGCTCAGGGGTCCACTAGAGGATTCACTTGTGGGCCCATCTGAGCCCACCCCTGGTGCATCGGCAGACTGATTTGTGTATCTATACTATCCACATGATTAGAATTGCATTGCTTTATTATTTTGTGGCCACAAAGGTGTGTTTCAGCTTCTATTAAAGGCATAGTTCTGTTATTGGTTTGGGAGGCCTTTTGGATCTGGCAGACTTTTTAGACTGCCTTGCCACACATCTGATATGTTCAAATGTGAGTGGCCCTGTGTCCTATTAGTACATTGAACCCTAAAGATGGCCATACATATTAAATTACGATCACCTGAAACCTCTGATTTGGTGGGATCGATCGAGTATATAACATGTATAGAGGTCCCCCAGTAGTAGATGTCAAGGGATATAAGGATCAAGCAGTTGCATTTCAATATACTTGGTCTTTTTGTTCCTGGGGAAATAATCTACTGGCAGTACTTACACGTAGGCTTAGTTGGGCATGTATGTGTATGGCAGGGTCAAGAAAAATTGCTATTAGAATGAGTATTTGGCCAACTGTTATCTAATGTGTATTACCAGCCATACATATAATATTTTTGTCAGCCAAAATGACTAATTCATCCATTTTGGGCAGCAAATGGCAGAAAATCTAACATGTAGATGCCACGAACATCTGTTCGCAGCTGGACAACAGCAGACTTTATTGTGCAAAAAACAGATTGACTGGTCAATCAACAGCCAACTTGTGCAGACTCGCTGCACTTATAGTTGTTGATGATGGGATCTCTAGTATAATCCCATGATCACTCAGGTGACCATCATGATAGTTGTCCTAAATCTAATTTGTATGGCTAGCTTATGTCTTCAGTAAAAGTTGCAAGATGCCACAAACAAGACAAGACAGTTAATTGGAGAAGTGTGAATGAGGACAAACCAGCAAGTGGACACAGGTCTGAGAATCAAAAAAAGGAAAAGGCAAGTGATGTGGAAGGAGCCATGGTAAGAGTAATCACTGGAGGACAAGGAATTTGGACACTCACTGTGGGGGTTGTGAAACTCACTGCCCCCCAGTAACAGAAGCAAATACATTTTGTTGGAAAATAAGCTCTTCCTTTACTTCAGGTTACAGACATGAAAACTAATCTCATGCTTCACTGCCAAGATCTGAGTACTGAAACTTACAGGCTTTAGGATTGAGGCTGCACTACTGAGAAACTTTGTTAGGTTAAGTATTGTCATGGACCCTTGTGTGGATTCTGATTACTGTCCTCATCAATGTCCACCATTCTGCCTGGCCTGGGTGTTTTATATAGAAGTGTGTGTGTGGAAATTGTTGTGAATGGTGAAAAAAAACCCATAGGGTTCTCTCAGTAGTGTAGCCTCAGGCTTTGGTCCTGTAACTCCAGGTGATTAGATCTCAGCAAAGAAGGAAGATAGTACAGAGCAGTTTTCACATAAGTAAGATGTTCTGTCTCTTCCACCTGTGCAGAAATGATGGTTTATGATACAAGATGGCGTTAGCAGGTCTAGAATTGCAGACAGGAGCAGTGGGTCACACACAGCAGGTGATTGTCTGAGGGTCCATCGGCTGCTCTCATTACAGGACACAGTCCATACATTATAGTGCAAGACTTGGGTCTAGACCCAACCAGGACCTGCACTGACCCTCCCTCACTGGAGAAACCCTCACTCTAGCAATAGGATAACCCGGCAATAATAAGGCAGTGGTGGTGACTTCCACCCTGGGGATATGACCATACTGCTAATGGGGGGATGATAGAAATAAATGCAGATACTGCAGATGACTGATCAGGGACAGCGTGAAACATGACATCAGTTTATCATTCCGGCTCCCACTGACCTCAATGGTAAAAGGCTGAGCAAATCCTGCTAAAGCCTGGAGACGGCAATGGAGCACTTTGGCGCAAGTCCCGTAGAAATTAATAGGAATTTTTTTACCCCATTGTGAAGGTGTAGAAGCCCCTCCCAGCAGCTATGCATCACATGAAGGATCAGTCCTGAGGCCCCTTGGTTATAGAAAAGAAACAGAAAACCAAGGAAAGGCAATTGCAAGCACAACACTCCCCTCCCTCTCTATGTCCCATGTGTGGACAGCCTGGTCAGTCCCTTTATATATGAAGAGCCCCCTTCCCGCGTGTGTGTGTGTGTATAACACGATGTTGTACAGCGCCCCCTTTTCCCCATTACACTGGATTTCTGTGTCTCCGTTTGTATGTGTGTTCACAGGCCTGTATCTATAACCTTGCCGCCTGACCGCCGGGCGCCAGACCCTCAGCTTTACTGCCATGTTTTCACCCCATTCTGTATGATGTTAGAATTATGGGGGAGGGGCATTCCCCCCCACCCCCCACTACACTGTGTCTTACAAATGTGTAACCGTCTTCTGCTCGCTGTTCTTCCAGTTTTGTTGCCTCTTTCCCTCATGACTTTTATTCTTTTTCTAGTTCATCTTTTTCACTCAGAATTGCGCTGACGGTAACTTCGCACTGTGACGATCCAGTATTAATAAAACTTGTACTGTATAAATCGCCTGATCCACGGTTATATGACTCTTACTGGGATTTTTACATTACAGCGGTAAATATTGCATTTTTCATAGGTCTATGTGGGCCCAATAGGCACAATGAGAACCAGGTCCACTTCCACCTCCTGGTCACATCCAATGACCTATAGCTTTTGCCGTGCAGCTCTAAGCACATCTCCCCTCCGCCCGGTTAAGCGGGTTCTTACTGATTATTTAGTTTTCCTTTTTAATCCACCCTAGTTGTGGCTACAATAAAAGTGCTTAAAAAGCTAGATTTAAAAAAAAAAAAAATCAGCCTAAGTTTGGCTTCATACGAATGTTCACATCTGCATTGGAAGTGCCATTAGGAGCAAAATTATAGACACTATACAGGACACCTGATGAACCCCAATACAGTTAGGCTGGGTTCACATCTGTGTCAGAATCCTGCTTGGATTTCAATGGTCCCTAAATGAATGGAGGAGAAAGAGTAAGGAGAAAGTAAAATCAGTGAATGAAGAAGTCCTCTCCACACCTCTGTCCAAAATGACAGGGCAAGTCCAAGAATTATGAAGCAAGTCACCCCCTGCCTGGGTACATTGCCAACATCTTGCTGGTACTTTGGAAATAAGGGTATGAAGCTTAGTGGATATAGAGAAATAATCAGATGCTATCTTATATAGCCATTGAATGTTGCTTACTTGCAAGTCCTATGAGGAGTAGTGATCCTCTCGCCTCAGGCAGCAGTTTGCCTGATTTTGGAAGAGGTGGCACTGAACCAACTCCTTACACAGCTCTAGTTAGAGGGAAACCGCTGATCAATCCCTTGTACGGCACTATGCTTACTATTACCTATTAGGCTGGGTTCACACTACCATTGGACGGACACAAAAGTCCTGCATGTACAATTTTTTTTGTCCGCGAAAAAAAACGGACATGTAACGGATTGGGTGTAAAACAGACACTAAAGGACAAAAGATAAAAGTGGTTCAAATTCATTGACTAAAACATCTTTAGGTTCACATGAATCAATCTGTGGGGCTGGGTTGAAAAGTTGGGTTTTGGTGAGACTTCCTTTAAAACACAACAAAAGCACAGCACAGCACAGTGAATACTGTAATAATGAAACACTTAAGAAAATGGCAAAAGTTCAGTTTTTTTTTCCTATGCTACCCCATTCTGGAATATTATAGGGGTTATGTTGGGAAAGAGAATATTTACAGCACTGCATAAACATCCCTTAATCATGTAGATGAGGGTCTCCCACAGCCCCAATTATTAGATTTGCAGAACACAGTGAGATTCCAGATGTCTATGCTCATCCTCTTCAGAGTGTCAGGGGACCTTCATCTATATGAATAAGGATGTTTATCCAGTGCAGTAAATACAATGTGAAAACTTCTCTCCCCACATAACCCCTTTAGAAATGGAGACATATTGACATAGTTAATACAGAAGAAAAAGAGATACGTCAATCAAGCTTAACCAGTGGATGGGAAAGGACATTAGAGAGTACATTTTGTCCCACAAAAAGTAGCTCTCATGCAACACTGGATGTACAAATAAAAAGTTATGCAAAAGAAAAAAATGGCTGCCATAGGAAGGAGTTAAAAGTGGCAAGGATTTGGAAGCAAGCCAGAAGTTGCAAACATTTGTGCAAACAGGTCTTGTGTAAAAAGTTGTGCCCTTCACATGCATACATCCATTGTATTCCTGGTGACCACTGTTTTTGGAGAAAACGTTATATGCGATCTGTATAATGAGGGGCAGGGCCCCATAATTTCAACACAACAGAGGCTGCATGGATCTGGTCCTAGGAAGAAACAATGACATTACCAGATGTACTAAGTATTAAAATTTATTCTATTATAAAATTATGATACAAATAATATTATTAGAAAAATAAATGAATCCGATAATAATAATAGACAGCATGACACATTTGGGTTGCTTCATCACAAAAAAGGTGCAAAAAGTAAGGGAAGCTAACTATGGCGCAGTACCATTCTTGTCTGTATACTTCTGATGCCCGGAGAACCAATCCTTCATATCACCATGGATCCAATAACGATGGATACCAGGGCACCAGTGTAAGCAACACACAAATAGGAACTGCAAGTGGCTGGAGCTCTCCCATTATACATGTGATGTCATTACAGTGTACATAGATTCTTCAAAGTGACATCATACATGATGTCACTGTGGGTTTGGAGGGGGATGTGCACAAGCAGAGGTTGTACTGCTGGATGGATATGGGTGGCAGGGTATATGGCTGCTGAGGAGAGGGGAGGCACTCTGCTTTAACCCAGGTACTTAGATGCCATTCTAGATAGAAAGAAGGCCTCTTGGTCCATATACACAGGCAGCTGGGCTTATCATCCTTATATTCTTCCTATTGATGGTTCCTGCCAGACTGAGGTGAGGTAGAGCTTATGGGGTCCTCCTGATATTAGAACATGTCATTCCCCCAGACATTCATAGGTCTCATTGCACATTAGGAAACTCCAGTGATGAGGTGAATGCAGGCTGCAGCTATTCTTTCTAACAGGATAGCCTCCGCGTATTGGACAAAACTGGAACTGTTCCATTAGGGCAAAGTGTGTCCTCCTCCGAGTGTGACCCGTGCAGACAGAGGTTGCATTCTTCCTGGTATAAGGCATCTAACACTCTCAAGCAGTCATCCAGCAGATCCTTCGGAGAAACACCTTTTACTTTGTTTCCTGGTGTCCATAATCGCCCCAGAATATCCTTGATGACATCACTCAACTCTGGCTGCAAAACCAGAACAAAATCATAATAAAATGTACAAACATGAAACATTTACTGCTGGATGTTTTCACGATTAGTAGTTGCAGTTGCAGCATACTCAGAGTTGCAGTGACACTCCATGTACTTAACTAGTGAAGGTGACACAGAGATCTTTATACAAACAGCAGGACTCGCAGCCATAATTGCCATGTAGGCCCAGCCTATCACTGACTCCCACAAGACTTATTGATGGACTTCCAAGGAGACCATATGGCAATGACCAACACTGAGAAGTTGCAGAGTGACAGCCAGCACCATAATGATAGTCACACAATACCACTATGATAGTCGCATGGTTACTGTATAGTTTATACCAGTGGTTCTCAAGGCACTGCATGCATACCCCTGGGTGTATGTCCAATTGTCCCAGAGGTTACACGTTGCGGTGAGAGTCGCTCCCCAATGGTAGTTCATGGGGTTTGCCACCCCATGAACTACAATTATACTCTGCCCCTCAGAGTATAATTTGCGGAAAAAAACAGTGATACTTACCTGCCCTGGGCTCCAGCGCTGCTCCCCGTGCTCCTCCGGCCTACAGAGATGACATCATCTCTGTAGGCCACAGCAGCATAGGGAGAAGTGCCGGAGCGCAAAACAGGTAAGTAACACTGCTTTTATGTTTGATTACCTCATTTCGACCTCTGCAAATTATATTCTGAGAGTCCGAAGAGACCCTCAGAGTATAACTGTAGTTCATGTATGACAAACCCCCCCCCCCTCCCAATATATCAAGTATCTGTACCCTAGAAAACAATGCAGATTCGGCCAAACCCAATACTGTAAGAAAATCCATATGTATGTAAGATTTTATTAATGTAGATGCTCCTCAGGGACATTATACTGCATGGATAGGGCCACTCAGGGATATTATACTGCATGGAGGCCAGTACGGGACATTACTATATTGGAGCTGCTATGCATTGTGGGGGGTTCCTATTTTAAATGTGGCGGCCATTATATTATATGTGGGGGACGCTGTGGCAGTCATTATTTTACATGTGGGACAATGACGTGTGAGGGCCATTATACTACATGTAAGGGCACTGGTATGCCATTATACTTATTGTGGGGTCACTGAGGGGGCCATTAAACTACATGTGTGGGCACTAAGTGGGCCATTATACTATATTTAGGGGCACTGAAAAGGCCTTTACATAACTGGATAACGAGAGCTGCAAAAAAAGGCTTGTTTTATTAACATTTATAAGCGATTGCTACTTTGGGGGTACACGAAGCTAAGAAAATCTACACACACAAATTATAATAAAATTATCAAATTTATTAATCACTTAAGTAAAATGTACAAATAACATAACAACATATACATATAAATGGGGGGACAAGGTAGTTCAAGTCCCAAAGAATACCTGACCCCAGATAGGTATGGGCATTATATGGGATCAGGTATTCTTTGGGACTTGAACTACCCTGTCCCCCCATTTATATGTATATGTTGTTATGTTTTTTTGTGTTATTTGTATATTTTACTTATGTAATTAATAAATGTGATAGTTTTATTATAATTTTTGTGTGTAGTTTTTCTTAGTTTCTTGATTATTTTGTTACACACAGTATGATATGCTGCTTTTTGGATTATTAATTTAGGGGTACACGGTTGGGACATTTTCTCACCAGGGGGTACTTCGCTTGAAAAAGTTGAGAACCACTGGTCTATACCATAGTGACAGCTTTTGAGTTACAGTCAGGACCATGATAATAGTCGCATAGTCACAATCTGTACCATGCTAATAGGTTGCAGGGTCACAGCCAATAGCACAGTCATAGTCATGGTAATATTTGCAGGATTATAGCCAGTACCATAGTGATAGCTGCTGAATCACAGACATTACCACAGTGATAGTCGCACTTCACAATCAGTGACGTTACAACCATAGTGCGACTATCACTGTTATAGTGAGTACCAGAATGATAGTAACAGGGTCAGCCTTTATGGAGCAGTCACCCCACTTTATACAACGACCCAGAGGAAAAGACACAATTATAAGATGACCTCACCTTATTATAGGGCATCACCCAGAAACATGGCAGCTGAGTGGATTCTGTGAGGCTGGGAAGCAGTAAGCGGTGGTTAGTTAGCCATGCATGAGCCACAAAAACGTCAAATCAACTGCCATCAAATGAGACAAAAATGATAATTATATAATGCGAGACAATAGGATATCTGCATACCTAGCTGATATTAAAGGGAAACTCCACCCAGAACACAAATAAACATCCACCTATCATTTACTGTGAATCATTTACTTCTCTTTTACTGATCCTGAGCTACATAATGCCTTAGGGTTGGTTCATACTAGCGCTTGTATTTCGTCCGCAAGGGGTCCGCATGGAGACCCCCCTAATGGAATACCAACGCTGATGCAAGCGAATTAATTGTGCGGGCAGTGCGCGGAAAGCACACGGAGCCCATTATAGTCTATGGGCTCCGTGTGCTTAATTACACAGCGCTTGCATTAGCGTTGGTATTCCATTCGGGGGGGTCTCCATGCGGACCCCTTGCGGACGGAATACAAGCGCTAGTGTGAACCAACCCTTATACTCTAGTCACATCCACAGATATAATCACCATTCTGCTACCATATTATCCAGACAAATCCAGAGCTGCAGCCACAATTCTGACAAGGATGAACATGTGTTGGGTGGAGTTCCCCCAAGATAATCTTGTGAATATCTGCAGTGTATCTCACCTGTGGGCTGACATGCAGTGCATTAAACATGTTCCTCAGGTCACTGATGTAGGATTGGGAGGGGTGTCTCTGGGGCAGCACACGCCATATACTTAGCAGAACATTCTCACTGACAATGTCCCATAGGAAGCGCAGCTCCTCCATTGTGGTACCTTCACTGATCTGCAAGGAAAGAGTCATATAGAAACAATAAAGCAGCACCACCTAAAGAAAATTGACATAACAACCTTGAGATGAGAGCCATATGACATAAATCAAAAGATGAGACACATACAGTATAATATAAACCGCAAGACAAGAGAAGACAATGTAAACCACAAGAGGAGTGACATGGGATAAAAACCATAAGAAAGCACAGATACAATATATAGCCATGAGACGAGAAACATGATATAAAATTACAAAGACAAGAGACAAACAATATAAACCATGAGACAAGTAGTAAGTAGCATAAGTAGTAAGTGTGGTGATCACGTGGCTCCTCATCCCTATAGATCACAGATGTCAAACACAAGACCTGCAGGCCAATTCCGGCTGTGGCCTTGTGTTTTGTGGACCACTACTGAAATTAAGCAACCTGAGGCGATAACCTCTGGCAGTGCTTTACTGCAGTCACTGGGGATGGCAGTCTTTTTTAACCAATTGAATTATAGCGGCTGATATACTCACCAGTTCATGCTAATGTCCAGGAAGGCCTCCGCTACCGTGTCACAACGCTGAGGAATGCCAGGGCATTATGCTACGTCCTGACGTTCTTCAGCATCGGGTACAGGAGAAGCCAGACTGGTCAGGAGTGTGGACAGATGGATAAATTATCAAATGTTAGTCATATGCTGTTTGGGGGCCAAAAAGGAGGCCATATACTATGTGGGGGTTATATACTGCCTGGGGTAAAAATACTGCGTGGGGGTCATATGCTGTCTGGGGTTCAAAACAAAGGAGGCCCATATACTGTATGGGGGCAAAAAGGAGGTCATATACTGTGTCGGGGATAAAAAATGGGGTCACATACTGGTAGGAGCAAAAAAAAGAGCCATATACTGTGTGGGGGCAAAAAATGGGGCCGTATTATGTGATGCAGCCACGTGATCACCACACCTACTACAGAATTCAACATGTTCATCCACAACTACTACAAAATTCTTGTCCAGCTCCTTCATTTCCTACTCCATTACAGAAGTCTCAGGTCCAGACAGCACTCTACAGAGAAGATTGTACTGGTTTCGCAACAGGACTGAACAGATCCTAGCTGTCTTGACCCCACCACAGGTGACAAGTCTCCATATTGTGCAGGAAAACATACAAACACAGGACACATAATATAAATGGAGCGTGATGAAGCGGTGTTTACCAGGTTGGTGATGTTCTGACACTGAAAGATCTCCTCATACTTCACAGGCAGTTGATAATCAGTCGGGAAGTAGTCGCGCTGCAATAAGAAGCCAGAAAGTAAAAGTCAGGATATTTTGGGATATTCTGAGGTTTATGGATGAGTCCATGTGGCATATACGTATCAATCTGTCAGATCTATCCTCGCCCTACAGGCTCTATCACATTTCACCTAGGTTTAAGTCACAATTTTCATGTTGCCGATATCATGTTTATTTAATAATAAAAAAACAAACATAATAATGCTACAGGTTGCTTTCCATTGCACTGTAACGCAACCCCCCCCCCATATCTGTCAGATTTCTGTCATTTTACAGGACAGAAGAACGGCACAGTGTCTATTGTCTTAAACATGATGTGACCAGGTCCTAATGGATACCTTCAGCAGCATCATATTGAGAAAACATAAATTATATTTTTAATAAAACAAATTATGTAAGTTATGTAGATATGATTTGGAAAAATATACAAGAAAAAAAATTACAATAATTCAGATGAGTCATTTCCTTGTGGAAAAACGTAAGCTCCTCCTTCCCTGGTTTTTCCCCTTTCTTCAGCCCTTCGTGGAGTCATTGGAATGAAGAGGGTGACTGTTACAAGGTTGACTTTTGGTTGAGGTTCAACCATCTTGCAATCTTTTCCAGACACTTCTGTTATGATGAAGATTTCATAGTAGATTCTGTGGTGGATAAATGATATGTTGCGGTTCTGTGAGCATATAGCTCTCCACCAGCATGTCAGACGACATTGTTTCAGCAGTCCACTACGTTCATACATTAACCCCCAATGTTCTTCCTGTATAATGGTGGCATTCTTCTGGCTTCTATAGATTAGATGTCACCTGTAGGTTTTCTGTAACATTGTCTTCCTGCACCATGACCTTAGTGTTGACGATAATGGACTGAATTTCAGGGCTTGTCAGAAACATCTTCCAGCATGTTGTGTTCTTAGCCTGATCTTCCTGGATAGTGATGGTCTCCTCCTGGCACCTTCCCTGTAGACGTTATGTGTCTGGGATTTCTGTAGTGGTTGCCTCCTGTACTGGTATGGGTGATATATAGTTACTGTTACCATTACCAGGTCCTCATTTCAGGTCTTCCAGGTAGTCATAAATACAGGAGGAAGGAGGGAACTTACTTTGTCCACAAGAGAAAATGGCAGATCTGCAAAGTACTGTGTATTCATTTTGTTCTTAATCTTTTTTGTGACTTTGTGTCCTTTATCTTCTGTGTAGGTGATACTGGAACGCTATACATGGAGGTACTTACTTGAAGGGATTTTATCTTTATATTTGATTATTGGGGTGCCAACAGCATCTCCCACAGAAATCAGCTGTTTGGGGCTGCTGCCATCATACACAGCACAGGCCCATAAGCAATTGGCCCCAGTCCGTCTATAGTGGGTGCAAGTCAGTACTACAGAATAGCTCCCATTAAATTCAATGAGACCTGAGCTGTAGTGGCAGCGACTTGAATATAAGCCATAAAAAAATAAATCCTGAGCATCCCCAAACACATACCTGCGCCGAATCTCTAGCCTGTCATTCTGCCCTATACTTACCATGTACATGATGCGGTTTTCATACTGTAGTTTACGACTTATCAGTTCAATAAAGTGACATTCATCTTGAATCACTGCCGTCCTCACCAGATTGAGAACACCTGCAATACACAAGCCCCAGCTGTATCATCTGTATAGTGACATCACTGCTACTCTCAGGTCTGCCACTGGTAACTTATCTTGGTCTTCTACAGAGCTAGACTCACTCACTTACTGATCTTTCTGTCTGTCAGTCTCTACTGCAATTCTGACATTTTACTCTTAAATCAAAAAGTTCAGGAGGTACAGGAATATAGGCCTCTTCCAGATTTTGTACTGCTTCAGAGCAGGAAAAGATAATACCCCATGACCCCTTTCTGAGTATGTTCACATATATGAGTTACATCACTACCATTGTCCCTTAGTCTTTACAACTGAAGCCAATACATCATCATCAGGCTTTTTAACAACTTTCCACTCCAAAACCATAAGTTATCATCAGTTGTCAGTATCAGTTGTATGGTATTTTTGGACAAAAAGATATGTCTGACTATAAGACGCACTCCAGGTTTAAACAAGAAAAATAAGGATTAGGCCAGGGGCAACGAATGTTGTATTATACAGTGCAGGTGGTGAATATACTGTGCAGGGGCACTAATGTGGTATATTGTGCAGGGGACACTAACATGGCATTATACTGTGTGGGGGCAACAAATATGGCATTATACTGTGTGAGGGCACCTAATGTGGCATTATAATGTGCAGGGGGTAATAACGTGGCATTACATGGTGTGGGGGAAACTAACATGTCAATACACTGTGTTGGCAACTAACATGGCATTATACTGTGCAGGAGCACCCAACGTAGCATTATATTGTGCGGGGGCACCTAACGTGGCATTACACTGTAGTGAGGAACATGATACTGTGGGTGGGGGCATTAAGGAGCATCAGACTGTAGGGGGCACTAATGGAACATTAGTGGTCCCACACAGTATAATCCCTCATTATTGTGCCTCCTCAGTATGCTCCTTAGTATCCGCCCCCCCCCCCCCCCCCCCACACACACACACACCTACAATATAATTCTCCATTAGTACTTCCCAGACTTAATTTACATTAACAGCGGCCGGGAGGAAATTCCCCTCCCACCCGCTGTCCCCAAATCCTAATCCCTTACACTAAAGGGCAGCAATCATCCCTACTGTGCTAGTGCAGGGGATTGGGGCTTGGAGATGGACAGCGGGCAGGAGACGGTTATTCCTGCCTGCTGTCAAGATGAAAGTACCAGGAGGCAGAGGTCCAGACAGCAAGTGGTTCACTGCAATTGTTGGCTTTACTACCAGATGAAGGGGATTCAGGCCACAGCACCTACAGGAGGATATGCTGAGCCCAGGAGAGCAACCCATTGCACATGCTGAAGCTGCAGGTAGTATTTTTCCATCCAGCTGAGGCAGAGACCTAATGCCAACTGTGCCAGAACTGATGCCTTAGAAAACTATGGGATCCATCCTGGCATCAGTTTCCTTCCGGCTTGTGTGCATCACACTGGATGGAAACTGATAGGTACTCAGTACATATATGAACGCATCCTTTAACATACGTAACACAGACGTTAATCCATTTATATATGTAACATGGTTACATTGATTTCTATTGGATGCATGTTACCATCAAAATATACAAAAATAGAACATGCCAGTTTTTATGATATGTGGAAACACTCTCACTGTTCTTAAAATGGCCTTGTGATGGGTGTTAAAAAAAGAAAGTCACAGTCATTTTTCACTGTTGTGTGAATAAGGCCTTACTAGTTTATAAAGCACTGACATGGAAAAGAACAGAGTAAATGTCCTATAATAAACCTTATTATAACAAAAAAATGGCAAGAAGCAGCTGCCAAGGCAAATAAGCTCATGAGGTGCATCAAAAGGGACATGGGTGGCTACTGCAACCATAAAGATGACCACAATTTGAGCTATTAAATGGATGGTTGTGACCTAATGGCAATGTAAAAATATATCACAGAGATATCTGCCACATATCTAAATGTAACAAGGAGAAATCCACTATGAATGGCAGAAAGAAGGTCTCTACATCAATGCGGAAGGGGGTCCTTTACGGTAAGAGCAGTGAGGCTATCGAACTCTTTGCCAGAGGAGGTTGTCACAGAAAACTAACTATAAGAGTTGAGAAGGTGCATGGATGCCTGTCTGATACTCACAGAGGAAGAAGATGACTCCTTTCTGTATGGCCATCTTGCTCACACGTCTCCAGATCACTGGCCTGGCTCTTTTACTTCTGAAAGAAAGAAAAGTGAAACTATACAAAATGTGTGTACCCCTACAATATAATCCACACTCCAGAGCTCAGCATGGACACCCTCCACCCACCCAAATATGTCATTCAGCTCTGAAATCTGCTACCTCAGTGTGTCCCATGAGATGTCAGCTGCTACTCTCATTTAGGGGAATCCATCTGGATTATACTTCCTGTAAATTTCAGCTTTCAGTGGCAAAATTATGACGCTACAGCGCAATATCAATGTGGGTCCTCATATCATGACTCACTGATAATACCAGAGAATTGGTGTCACAACAAGAAGCCACTATGCAATACAACATTTACAAAGGAGCCTGGAGAGAGAGGAAAGTTGAACCCAACATCCCGCAAGTATCAACCGCTCTAACACTAGGACAGACTGTACCAGCAACGCAATATGCAAGACCAATAATACCAGTGACCTCAGCAGCCTGTCTATACCAGGAGAATGTCATCTTATACTAGATATACACAAAAAATTATATAGCTGAAGATACCCGCGTTTCAGAAACATGATTCATATCACTATATACAAAGATGATTTGTCATGTATCACCAGATGTGCTGATTTAATCATATACATTGTCAGACAGCTCCTGCCTCACCAATCTGCCCCCTGTATGAAGGGGGGACATGAACCTGAGGGCAGATAGAAGAGGGGCATTCAACTGGTGGCAAACAGAGGGAGACATTAAACTGGGGACAGATGAAGGGAGGCATTAAACTAGGGGCAGATGAAGGGGGGGGGTCTTTAACCTGGGGGCAGTTGGAGGGGGGAAATTAAACTGGGGGAAAATGAAGGGGGACATGAAACGGGGCGCAGATGGAGAGGATACATGAAACTGGGGGGCAGATAAACTGGGGATATGAAACTGGTGGCAGATGGAAAGGGGCATTAAACTGGGGGAAGATAGATGGGGGCATTAAACTGGGGTGATGAAGTGGGATATTATACTGGCGGGGAGATTAAAAGGGACATTAAACTGGAGGGGAAGATGGAGAGTAACATTAAACTCGGAGTAACTGGAGGGGGACATTAAACAGTAGGGGGTCACTTTAAACTGGGGGCAACTAGAAAGAGACATTAAATTGGGGCAATCGGAGGAAGACATTAAACCGGTTTAATGTGCCCCTCCAGCAGCCCCAGTTTAATGTTCCCCTTTACTTTCCCCCAGTTTAAACTGGGACACCAGGAGAGGGAGTGTGGGGCAACTGGAAGGGAACATTATAATGTGGGGGCATATAATGTTAGGGTGACTGTGGAAGCATTATATTTTGTGGGGGCACAAAGAAAAATGGATGAGAATGAGTGGAGAAAACATAGAAGTGGGTGGAGCAAAATTCGCTGTGGTGCACATGGTGCACCGCACACTCTATCCCTCTTTCTGTCCTGTGAAAATTGGGAGGTATAACATACAAGCTGTAGACATATAATTATTTACAAATTATGCCCAGGTTATTCCAGCATGGTCCATATCACCATATACAAAAGAATGCTTATATTTTACCATTTCTATATATAATTATATGCTATGTGAAGATGTCCATATCACTATGCACAGGAAGATACCAGATGTACAAGATAAGTGTATACCAGTAGATTTCCGTTACATCAACATAACCCATGAAATCCCTGTATATAACAGTTTAGTGGGGAGGGGGGGATTATACAGTTCCGAAGAACAGCAGATAATTGTTGGACGGGATTTTCCAGCATCTGGATGCAATAGTCAGTTATTAGGGTGGGGCAGGCATCTGGGTCACTCCAGCATTACAGGGGCATTGAATGTAAAACTGCATGGGCAGATCTGCTATTCAGGAGGCTGGAAAAGCTGTGTGGCAAGCTGCATTTGGGAGCTTCAACGACAATCATTTTTAGAATAGTCTGGCCCTGCCCTGCAGCTCAGACACAATTTGTTCCAGGTCTAGTGACACATAAAGAGACAGTCCACCTGTCACCCATCTCCTTCCCATGTCCTGTACAGATGGCTGCGCTGTTATCAGCTATTTCCTGATATTCTCATTACTAGGTGCTGGTGACCACATTTACAATGTCTGTCTGTCTTCTATGTGTTCCCACTAACTAACAGATGTGGACTCACCAGGGTCTGGTCTTGGTTTTCAGTCTTCGCTCTGCGCCACGATCTCTTGTAGGGTTCTATGTAAAAGAAGCGTGCGACTCTGAGCTATGCTGTGTATGAGTTCCTGTCTGGATCATTCTGACTGTGGGTTACATCTGGGGTCATGAAGGAGGAGGAGGGGGGAAGGTGGTGGTGGAGCTGCAGCTCTTCCCTCCCTCCCCTGCAAGCAACAGATGTAAAGTGCAGACTCCCAATAGCTCAGTCTACTTTCTTGTAAACACTGCAAAGTCATCCACAAGAAGCATATTACCATCTCCAAGTATAACAGCATACTCTTCATACCTTATACATAATCATAAATCCATACCCATCATATCCCACTGCCCAGTATTTCCTCTACACAGGAGTATGCCACCATGCCCACCATTTTCAAGAGTAGGCAACTTTTGGCACACCAGCTATTGTGACACTACAATACCCAGCACACACACACTTCTTTTGTTCTTGGAACTCACTTAGAAGTGAATGGAGCATGCTGGGAGTTGTAGTGTCACAGTAGCTGGGGTGCCCAAGGTTTCTGACCCCTGATTTATTTTATACATGACTGTGCTGCTTTCCAAAAGATACAGCATGATACATACCCACATTTTAATATAGTAGATGATTTGTATTATAACCATTTTGGGTGAAAACAAAATTGCTATTTTTTTGTGCAAGTTGTGTTTTGCACATCACAATATGACCTTTTCTATCCTTTACACTGTCCTCCTAACTTTTCTGAAAGGTCATGGCCTGAGCAGGGCCACTGACCTCATCAGATTTATAATTTATGCCAGTTTAGTGGTGTAAAGGATACGTGAAATATACGCCAGATACTGTATGAGTTGGTTAAGCTTTCACTGCAGGCATGTGGCTCAGCTAGCAGATGCGTCTGATTTACAAAGAGGCAGGCGCTCGTCATAAATGAGGTGCAGAGTTTATCAAGACTGGCATACTATACGCTGATCTTGAGATATCCCCTGATTGTTCTAACTACAATTAATATTCAATCAGTATGAGCATATGGGGGCTATAGAGGATGTATCACCCCTTCTGACACATCTGTAATATTATAAAGAGCAACTGCAGAAAAAAAGACATCAAGGCAGTCCATTTGGGGATACACACAGATATTCGGATGACTTGGATGGATTGCTCTACTCATGTACTTTACCTCTGGTTATTACAGCTCTGGGGAGATTATCTGTTTATTCTCACATGAAGATTAATAATAATAAAATAATAATAATAATAATAATATAAATAAGTTTGGATGTTTGTTACTCAATCACGCAAAAATGGCTGAACGGATTTGGATAAAATTTGGCACATAGATGGTTTGTAACCTGGATTAACACGTAGGCTTCTTTTTATCCTAGTAAATGACATGGCTTCGCAACTGTTATGAATTTATATACTATATTAAACTGCTCTTGCCTGCAGCTTTATCTCAGCTAATTGGAGGTTGCTGATAAAGCCTGGTCTGTTATCTCTCTATGTAAATACACAGATAACACTGAGTCCATTATGAACAAGCACTTGCATATTATCTGCTCTGCTCCAGTGCTGAGACACTGACATGGGAAAACCCCTTTAATCGAAATTGGCAGTTTGCCAATTTTAAACACACCGGAAAAAAGTAAATCTCATTTGTTGCAAAATTCTAAAACCACGAGAGCTATGAAGGAAGCCAGAAGTCCACAGACTTCTCAAGCGGAGCTGAGGAGGATTGAGCAAGCTAGGCGTCAAGCGGCTCTTAGGGTGGCCAAAATGCCAGAGCAGACGGATCATCAACACCAACAACACACTCATTATATGACGTCCCAGCGATCTGCTGAGATGGCAGAACAATCACGGGCACGGTGCAAGGAATGAGTTCAGCGATAGGCCAGCTTGACAGCTGCCGAAACCCAGAGCAGGAGGATCATCAATGCCAACAACACGCTCATTTTATGGCGTCCAAGCCAGATGCTGAGATGCCAGAACAATCACAGGCACAGTGAGAGGTACAAGTTCAGCAGCAGGACAGCTTTAGAGCTGCCGAAACGCCGGAGCTGGCGGATCATCAACGGCAGCCATTTGCTGAATAAAGGCGGATCATTGACGCCAACAACACACAAACGAAGTCGCGGGCAGAGGGTAGTATTTATATATTTGTTCATTGGTGATACTTTCTATACACAAATATAGTACCATACCTAAAATGTATGTACAAATACAGTACCATACTATTCATACCACCATGCATGAATATGCTACCATGGATATAATACCACCATTCATGAGTAATTATTATACCTATTATAGCACTATACATACTACCCTACCAATTATAACACTTATGTGTGGTTACTACCATTTACATCATACTTTCTATATGCAAATATACCATACACCCATACACAAGAATATTACTCTACTCATCATACTCCATGAATAAGAATACTACGATAATCATAATACCACCATACAGGACTATCTCCTATACATAGGAATACAACCATGTCCATCATAGAATCATACATAAGTACCATAGTTTACTCACCTATATGGAGTATGATAGCTATCAATCACACTTTCTATACAGAATTCTACTAACATTCACCCATTCATGATTCCACTAATATACCCATCAAACACAAGCATAAAATCATACCCACTCTACACAAATATTTTTGTGATGAAACAAGAGTGGGGGGAGCTCCGGATGCTAATGGGGGTATGAGATCTGAAATAACTCAGGGATAAGTCAAGGATTTACAGTTATTCAGCATTATTATCAGAGACTGACTTATGAGCCTCATTGTCCATGCATTGGGTGGAGTGGTATGGCATTCATTGTGCATGTGTCACTCCTGGCATGTACTGTGTCTAATGGATCCAGGACATGTGGTGACTGGTGGACAGTGATATGGACTCCTATGAGTAGCCAAGGTTCATATTCATGGCATCAGTCATCCACACAGCACAGACATTGTGACGACTGCCCTCACAGTGCTAGGACCTCTGATGATGACATCTTTAGCCAGGAAATGTGACTCTCCTGAGGGTGTGCAGATGGAGGGGGTTTTGTTGTCTGCTGATGATGCCTGTGCTG
The DNA here is from genome assembly GCF_031893055.1 of Leptodactylus fuscus. Classification (NCBI taxonomy): domain Eukaryota; kingdom Metazoa; phylum Chordata; class Amphibia; order Anura; family Leptodactylidae; genus Leptodactylus; species Leptodactylus fuscus. The sequence continues at coordinate 77,645,973 of NC_134271.1, read as the reverse complement.
CTCACTGGAAGCTCAGCTACTGGTCATCAAAAGAATTGATGAACACAATGACCATTGGAGACACGGAATGTAGAACTTGTGAATGTGAACTATTGTTCACTGTTATCAGCCAGTAAGTAGCTTCTCTTTGTTGAGTCTTTGTGCTACTGGAGGAGCGAAGGGATGTGGAATTGGTGGAGAGGGTGATATTGAGTAATTCTTTGGGCTAGAGGTAAGAGATTATACTCTGGCTTTTACACCAGGCTGCTGTCTACTTCTTAGAGTCCATGCAGAGCGTCCCTCTGGTTTCTGTGCTACAGTGTCTCGCCACATGGTGCCATATGATACCTCTGCAGGACACCAAAGGAATCCAATTATGGTCTCGGTCAGTGCATGTGTCACTCGGTCAGTCATCCTCCATATCAAAATCAAGGCCATGATGGCAGACTGCACTGGTGTGTCCAACAGAAAAAAACAGTCAGCAATGGAAATGTATGCATTTAGCATATTTTTTGTATCCACTAAACAAATACTCAAAGCATGATCTGAACAC